>NC_142377.1:10022500-10140000 GCF_059441005.1 Hippichthys cyanospilos | reverse complement strand
TCTGTCAATATCGGTCATACTCTCTCTCTCTCTCCCTTTCTCTCCCTCTCTCTCGCTCTCTCTCTCTCTCTCTCTTTCTGTACCTTCCTTCCATCGCCACCAGGGGCTGTGTGTATAATCTGGCTGCGCCGAGCGGCTCGCCTCGTCCTGCGCCAGACGCGCGGCGTGGATGCAAAAACGAGAGGGGACTCACTCGGAGGTCGGCACCGCACGGGATATCGTACACATTTGCCAGCATCTCGCAAAAGAGCCGCACGTATCGTCTCTTTTCCATTCGGGCGCGAAGGTAAGCGAGCCTTTTGGCAGAGTGTGTGCGTAAGGACGACCTGGTGACGAAGGCGCGTGGAACATGTTTGTAACTTGTTGCCACTTGGATTTATCGGCAGCTCGCGTGCGTTGGGATGTTGCGAAGTGAGACTTGGGGTGTAAAGGATGCTGAATGTGCGCGGCTGCACTACTCTTCACGCGTGCACGCACCTCACGGTACAAAGCACCGTCGTCGAGCGCAAGTGTGTGTTGCAGCCACTTGATGCGCCAAACAGGATGCGTTTCGCTCGGGTAACTTGGACGCACGCCACCGAGCGCTATCAACGGCCAAAAGCCGCGCAACAAATAGCGACAGGGCGGAAAAGTCCGCGCATTAGCGTGCAAGTGACTGCTGTTTCATCCAAAGTCGCCCTTGCGGAAAACGAACAGGAAAGCCAAGGCTGTCACCGTGCTGCGCTGCATGCTGTGTGTGAACATATTAGCAACCGTAATTATTCACATGTTGCAGTTTTATGCGCATCTAATGTCGTGTTTGATTAGGAGTGGAAGTGGGGATTTTGGCAGCAGTCGTGACTGCTTCTTTGGATTTCCATATTTCTCATCCCTCCCTGTGCTGGATGACAAATTATACTTCTTCCTCTATGACTTGCTTCTATTGATGATTATGACATGTGACCTTGGCAGAGGTTACAAATGGTCAAGTGCTCCAATGTGGTGTATGCTCTCTTGAAGGAATCATACCTGCACAGATGTTGTGTGTGTGTGTGTCTGTGTGTATGCTCTCTACTTAAGCTGAGCTAAGTGCTATTCAAAAAAAAAAGTGAGAGAAATGTCCCCATATGGAGCCGATCGATGTCTCTAATTCTCCAATTAGGTGTGGGAATCCGTCAAAGGAGACTGGTCCTGACTGGTGGAGGACCGTGACCTTTCATTGAACCTTTGCTTTAGGGGTGAAATTGGTTACATGCCAAGTTACGTTCAGCAAAAATGTTGAAAAATTGTGTCTTTATATCACTGTCCTTGGAAGGAATCCTCATGTCTCTAAAATCATCACTTTTTAAGAGCACACGGGAAATTGCAAGTTTCATCAACCATCAGCATTTGGAAACATCACATGCAAATGTTGACTGACCATTAGATAGAAAGATCAATTATTGACCAATTTCTGATGATACTGCGTTACATATATTATGCAGGGTGGACACAGTGGTTAGCATGTCCGCCTCACAATTCAGGGACCCGAGTTCAAATCCACCTGGTTCTGGCTTCCTTTGTGGAGTTTGCATGTTCTCCCCAAGCCCGTGTAGGTTCTCTTCAGCTTCCTCTCGCTCTCCAAAAAACATGCATGGCAAGATTATTGGACATACTAAATTGTCCTTAGGTGTGACTGGGTGTGTGAATGCTCGTTTGTCTCTATGTGCCCTGCGATTGGCTGGCAACCAGTTGAGGGTGTCACCCGCCCACTGCCTCAAGTCAGTTGAGATAGGCACCAGCAAGGTGAGGATAAGCAGTTTTGTTTTTGTTTTAGATGAACACGTGAATTTTAATTTAACTAACCGATTCCCTGCCAGCCTATTGGATCTTTGACGTCGATAGGCGTCAACGGTAATGGCTGAGTAAGCATTTCTGTGAATTTGACAGTTTTGACAAACTTGATTTACTGTATAGAAAGCGATTAATGTTTTACGACATTCTGTGGGAGCTCGATGAGATTTTTGTGTGACTTGTGGTACAATAAAGGTGCAAGTCTGAACTTTATTAAATAAAAAAATCACCATTATGCAAATTTGAAAGTTTAAAAAAAGTCGTCTATGTCCGATACCAAAAAGAATGACGCATGCTTGAAATGAAAGCATGTTCAAATCAACATTTTGCTAAATTATGTATGCGTAAAACGAAAGCAAATTTTCCTCTAGTAATTATATAAATAAATTGTTTTTGTTTAAGTTTTTTTAGGTTTTCACAACACAACTTTTTCACTTTTGATTCAATAACGATAGAACTGTCCGATACCGACATCGATCCAAAATGATACTAGAAAGAATGCTGCTTGTTTGAAACTACAAGTTCTAATTTTTGCTCTGAAAATGCTGTAATTCCTAAATACATTTAGAGAGTCAGATTTTTCATTTATGTATATCAGCTCCATACATCGGATATCGACCTCCTTGACCGCTAATACCACCACAAATCGGTTTTGATCCTGAAAAAGAAAATTATGGGTCGAACTTTAGTACAGATTTTTTTAAAAATCCAAAATTCACCAAAATGTGACGTAAAAGGCTGCTGTCCCAACTAGGATAGTAGCATAGTGCTTTTAATATATTGGATGATTTTCTATAAAGGTCAATTTGCTTGGGATGAGTGTGCATACCGCCACAAAGGCATCTAAAGTTAGTAGAAATGTTACAGCCTATAACAGTTGCTATTGCTTGAATACATTGTCAGGTTTATGGTCTGATAGCCAACTAACTTTGTGGTCTTATTGATGTGGCATTTTTCTGACATTCTTGTAAATGTCTGCATAAAAAGGATCGTTTCAGCTTGCACAAATAAATGCACTTCCGAACGAAATCTTGTTTTATTGGAACGATGGTTTAAGCAGAGGAAGGCCATGTAGCAGTAACCCAAGATGGCAGTAAGGGCCAATTGTAATTTATGTCACCAAAAAAAAAAAACATTAGATGCTGCCAGTTCCGAGGCAGACAGTTTTCACACTTGGCCACCAATCACAAGACACACACTAGAGGAATCTCACTTTCCTATAGCACTTATGATAGTATTAAGCCGCGAGCCTGCAAGTTTAATTCAATGCACTATCCCCGTATGCACACGGCGAGTCGACAGATTTATGTCCTCGCCGGTGATACAAGCAGACGCGGCTCTCCTGAGAGAGAAACCGAGGGAGGGAGAAAAAAAAAATCATTTAAAGCAGCCCACAGTTGTGAAGTCATTGATTACCGTTTACCAAGCTGCAACATCAATGCCGCGTTAAAGGGTAGAAGGGCGGGCGTAGAGCGAGGAGAGCACTGATAGACGACATTGGCCTGACAATAAAGATGACATACAGCGCTAACCCGGCTGGGACCCCGTAAGCCCCGCCCACCCACCAACCAGCCCGATTAAGGCTTTTAATTGGTCACCGGTTACTTATGCGTCTTCAGAGGGCTTGTCGGCAGCCCTCAGTCACTTCATTAGCCCCCAACCCACCCGACACCCTCCCTCAATGTCAGCCTTATTAACTCTCTCGCCCTGGGGTGGAATCGTCCTCATTGGGGGGGAGATTGGACAGCTTGGGGCTGCTCACCGGCTCCATGGTTGGTCCACCTCCATTGATTCAAAGAGTCAAGTGGCAGGTGATTCTTGAGTCTCTTTACTGCCGTTCTGTGGAAAGGGAGCTGGCATAAAATGAGGGATGAAGTCCAGGCATCCATTTTTCGATCGTGCTTGTCTCCATTAGGGTCGTTGGTGGGCTGGAGACCCAGGTGATTTTCGGGTGAAAGCTGGGGTGTGTGCTGGAGTTCTCAAGTGGGGGTATGTGAGATTTCAACATGTAATCTAATGTTGTTTCATGCTATAACGGGAACATTACACTTTTTCAAAGTAAGAGCAAATTGATTGGAACATGGGTGAATTTTGTATTTTGCTAAAGTAAGATGTAGATACTCCCTTACAAAATTCCGTATGGCTTCGTCTTGTTAAAATTCCTACAGCTCCGTATAGTCATCAGTGACGAGCCAGAAATTTAAACATATGATCCTACACCATCTATTTTCTGGAGTTGCACAA
This sequence comes from Hippichthys cyanospilos, assembly GCF_059441005.1. Lineage (NCBI taxonomy): Eukaryota > Metazoa > Chordata > Actinopteri > Syngnathiformes > Syngnathidae > Hippichthys > Hippichthys cyanospilos. Next base: position 10,135,944 of record NC_142377.1, on the reverse strand, counting down.
TTGCAGGACATTTACAATTACATTAACAACAATACGCTGTCTCCATGAGCCAAACAAAAAGTAGTGTGTATCTGGGATTGAATATGTGGAGTTAAAATATTCAATTTTATTCTATTCTATTTTTTAAAAAAAGTACAAATTGTCTTTTGGGTTGAACAAGATAATCATCAGAAATCTGTGGTGAGTTGCGGGTGGGTACAAAGAACATATGGTTGTTTTATATATATATATATATATATATATATATATATATATATATATATATATATATATATATATATATATATATGTCCAGTACTTTGCATCCTTTACATTAAAGAACTGTCACATGAAAAGGAAAGCATTGAAGGAAAACACTAGGAAGCTGAAATTTCACCAACCTGGTGACATATCATAGTTCAAAATGACATTACCATGTAGTTATCACACTGTTAGTGGTGTGTCATCCCTTGGCTAAAATACTGCCAGAATGATGTGGAAGAAAATGACCTAATATGGTCAAAAAAACGCACAGGGGTGAGTGTTGTCATCATAACCGTGCTAAGGCTACATGCATGAAAATCCACTTTCAAATGAAAGATATTATTTCACCACCATATGTCTTGTATTCATGGTGCCACACTCCTGCTTTGATATAATGATAATAATAATAATAATATTATAATGGTGCATTAGCGTTTTGAAAGCAGCTTTGAGCTTTCCACATGAGTAATGCATTTAAAGTATTAAAGACATGCGTGCCACCCGCCCTGGTGGGCAGTTGTAAAGAATGAGAATGACATTCATGTGTTAAGCCAACGACAACAAAAAGAACAACAAGACGTGGCGGGGACAAGGATGAGACAGCTGCTGAGTCCATCTGTCCTGCGTGTGATGCCACTAAATCTGTTGCTACCGTCGCTCGCTCGCTCGCGTCCGCGACGCGCGCCGTCCAAGTGTGCACTTTGACATGTCGATGAAACCGGGCCCACTGTCTGATTTCTCATAAGCCTCCCTGCAATTTGCTGCGTTTATTCCAAGTTGATTTTGTCCTCTTTTTCCTTGCCAAGTATAACTCCTGCAGAATGGTGATAGCGATTAAATTATAGTTGAATTCAAAATGTTACTTTTGCACTTGCTCATTTCCTTCTGCTTTTGAATGACATGACAGCAATTAAAACGTCTTTTTCTATCTGATTCGTTGATCAAATATCATCTATATTTATATTTGCAATATTTTGTCCAATCCTTTGATCTCTAAGTTTTCTCGTATCACAGGGGTACTCATACCCTCATTTGGCAATATTTGTTCGTTGCAGCCCTACTCTTGAAGGTATGCGGTTGTTTCTGCATTTCTCGCATTTCGTTTCTGAGTTTCCAGAAGTAGTCCCGACTGTCATTTGAAAGTAGCTTGGGAACTTCACCAAGCCTAGTTGATCACTCCACGGGCAGAGAAATCCAGTGGATGCATTTCTGAGTTAACTAGCAAATGCTAATGTGACAGAATGAGCTGGCGGGTTCAAGGACGGCCTATAAAGCAGTGAACAGGAATGGAAGTTTAAAAAATAATAATGATCATGTGTACAAAAGCTTTCGAAGCAATGCTCAGCAGAGCATAATTTAGCTTATTGATTGCCACTGTTACTCATTTCTCACTATTTCCTTCATGCGCCCTGTTTTTCCCCCCCGCAAATGTTCATTTCCTGGAGGCAAGGAAGCGTTCCATCTCTGGGGACGAGCTCCCATATTTGGCCTCCGTTGCTTGGTCGGCTGCACGTGGCTCGCTTTTTCGACTTCCCCGCACCGGACATGGAAGAGCGACTGCTTTGTAAACAGGCACTTGTTCACCCGGACGTCACGGTTCACAGAGTCTCCTCATCCTCCTGGGAGGAGGTCCGCCGTAACTTTGGCCGAGAGCTCATGTTGTGGCGCGTTGCCTTTCTGCATGGCTTCCACCTAGGAAAGTGTGACGCCTGCCAAGGTGGGGCAGGTTATATCTTTTTTTTTTTTTAAAAAAGCAACACTCCAGTTTACTTTTTTTTTCCGTCCTGTGCTTCCCACAGTTATTACCCTGTAATTTAACGATCACATATTTTGCAAAATGGACTCTTTAATGACATGCATGCAAATGGCTCTCTAGTTTAAAGTGCTTGTCAACTTGTCATGTGTGAAATTAAAAATATAATTGCTGCCCGGCACTTTGTTTTCTATCTATGGCATGATCATCTTAACTGGATGAAGATCCAGAGCCCCTTTCGAGTGGCAGCCAAGATTAAGCAAGGCATACTTGATTTGTTGTTCGATGTGTTGATATGCCACATACAGAGAGCGTAGCATATTAACTAAATTTCAGGACACCGTAGCGTTGACCTTCTCGATGAGTCGAGTCAGCATTACCCTGTGCCACGATGCTGGGATTTATTTCAAAATAAAAGCGAACCAAGTCATTGATGTGCTTGTATTTTGTGGGAGGCTGATACTTGTTTTGAAGATGGCCTTGTCATTACATTATTTTCATGCGTAGTATGAACACTTTATGCTACATTTAGCATGACCCTCCTGAAAGTGTGAATTCTAGATATTCTATTCTTTGTGAGATTGAAAATGTAACTGCAGCTTGGTAGGGGCCCTCCTCTGCCTCTTTAGCTCTCCGTTAAGTCGTCCTCCCTGTTTTTCATGTCGCGGCATTATGTTGTGCAAGCTCTTTATATTTAGATAAACCCAAAGGAAATGATCGGCTAATAATCGGCAATATAGCAGGGGTGCACGGATGGGCGTTTGGCAATCCCAATTTTGCCATATTGTTGCTTTAAAATGGAACGTACCACAAATTTAGCGGCGGCGTGACTCCACAGTCGACGTAAAGGGATTTTTCATGTGCGAGATTGAAATTAAGGGATTAGAAGAAGGTGAGAAGAAGGTGATTATGATATTAGTGTCTCGGCTCTTATCAGATGTTCCGCACGCGTCTCGAGGAAACGAGCAGGCTTAGCTTGAATAAGCAAACAGTGTAAAATGTGTTGAGCGCTTGCCAATGGGAGCTTGAACGCCCATGAATATGAGTTTCACTCAATTTGACAGAGAAGCCGGAGCTTTCCCTCCCTCCTACCTGCCTCCTCGTCTCATCTCTGATTATCTCCTGGCGGCACGAGGTGACATTTTGCCGAGTGAAGAGGCTCCTTCATAAAGAGTGTCCCTGAAATGAGATTTATGATGGGGCCCCGTCGCTGTCACGACTTTCAGATCCTCTCTTGTATGGCCGTAATAGAAAAGATCTCGCCGGCTCGTTTAGATGCGAGTACAAATAAGCGCTGTAAAATTGCTCCATTCCCGGCTGCACTTCTGATCTGGAGTTGACCGCATGTATCTCCGGTGGGCAACCGGTGTTTGCACAATCCAAAAAAAACAAACAAAAAAAACACATGGTCAAGTCCTCAAAGCAATGCAATTGCTGCTCTCGATCATTTTAGTTGGCGACGTTCCAAAACTCGAACTTTGCTTGCTATTCTTCATTTTTATGTATTACATTTTTTTTTCCTTTTGGTCTTTCATTTATTTTGCAAGAAAATTGATCTTTTATAGAGTTTTTTTCTTTTTTCTGATTAGATATTCTTCAGTTTGTTTTTTAAATTTGTTGTTTCTATCGTCAGTGTGGTTTTTGTTAAGTTTTTCATCCTTCATTTTATTGTTTATTATGATAGTGTTTTAATTTATTATTATAACTACGCTGATTGTCCTATTGTTTTACTTTATTCTTTACTTTTTGGACGGGCGTCAGTTGCAGCTAACCGCAGCTTTTGTTGTTGCATTATTTTCAGTAAAAGAAGTGAGCAGGCTGAACCACCGTCTGAGTTCAGACACAGGATTATTACTAAAACGGAGAGGATCATCTCAAGGTCATGAGGTCTCCAGCTGTGGAGACACTGGTCTGTGAACACCGGTTAGAGAACACGGAAAGGTAGTCCATTTGTCTCCGTTATTACTTACGGTCTTTTGGCATATACACACAATCGTAAACTTGGTGAAACACGGACGGTGCCCAACTTCGGGTATATATGGCGAAAAGAACTCGAACCCCGTAGTGAGGAAAAGCAAAAGCAACTGGCGAGGCGTTCATTGAGTACTCACAAGGTGGAAAATCAGAAGCACACAAAACTTAACACGCAATAAATATAGAACGTACGGCTATTAACACAAGAAAATATGAAGTTTACGAAAGAGATTTATTCTCCAAAGCAGCGTCAGTTCGTCCAATACACGGTAACAATGAAAATACCAGAAATTGAACCTAAAATTAAGGGTGCGTCTTATAAGCAGGTGTGGCTTATATTTGGGATATTTATTTTATAAACTTAAATTATTTACGGATGTAAAATGTTTCATGTGAATTTCCCCAGTTTTTGATGGTAGATGCGTCTTGTTGGAAACATGTCAAAGTCTGCTTCTTTATTGTAGCGACACATACCGTCTCTCCAGCATGCCAGCATGCCTGAGACACGTCTTTGTGTGTTTGTCAAAAATTAAGCTTTTGTTTAGGTGCTTCACAATGCAGCCTAGCAACTGACGACGAGTGCTCGGCTCGTTTTATTATTCTCGCTCACACGCTCTCTCGCCGGCGCTCTCTGGCAGCGTTTTTACTCTTGAAATTGATGAACCGCTGTGAGAAAATGGCATTGTATAATGGAGCTCTTGGTATCACAAAATAGCCTTGAAGACTCAAGCTCACTTCCTCCAAATCTTCAATTTGAAGAATAACACGAGAAGTTTCTTCACCCAACAGCGAGTGAAGGGAGAGGCGGCGGCGTTGCGAAAAGATGACAGCTTCAACAAGTGTGTGTGAGCTCCTACATGGACACTTCCTCTGTCAGGCTATGTAGTAACTCTTATTAACGTTGATAGACTCGGCCGGAGTGTAGTCCAACTTGTAAAAGACGGACAGCAACGCCGTCACGAAAAGGTCTCGTTGTAAAACGAGCTCCTTTTTATGATTATGCCACTTTTAATGGAAATGTGGACCTGTGATGAACTTATATGAAGTTACCTTGGATGTTCAGTACGGAAGCATGCTCGCAAGTACGTTCAAACGTATGTACAAGTATCATATTTGTTTGTGAGTCCAACCCTCGTTTTTACTGCGATTTGGGGGAATTGTCCAAATAAAACTCATCCTGCGTTATTAAAATGATTAAATAACTTTTAGAGGCATTTCTTCACCGTCTGTCGTAAAATAAGGGCAATGTACATTATGGTTCTTTTGTAGTATAGTTTTTTTTCTTTCTTCCTTTTTATACTCAATGAATCACAGTCAGATGAAAAAATGAACTAATTTTCGACCTTAAACAGGCAAGAACGCAATGCCTGAAAAAATGCGATGTTAGAGGTAAGCAAGTATATGTCATCATTTTATGCTTTCAATTAACATGATACGACTTATTTCACAATCTAATGAATGTTCAAACACAGATGTGTGGAAGAAAATTGGCCTGGTTTTGAGTTATACGACTGATAAGTTGACTACTCTAATATGGGGGTTGAAACTGGAAAAAAATGCGGCCACAAAAGAAGTTCAAACATACATGCAAATACATCACCAACTACTTGCAAATATTTTTAAGCTAAATGCCAACAACATAGCATTTGTTCCCATAATACCACATATAAAATAGAAGGAAAAATTTTTTGCAGTTATCCTACAAGTACAATTAAACGTATTTGCATGTACTTTGTTTATTCAAACATATTTAAAAGTACGCTCAAAGGAATTTGAAAATAATTGAAAGTTCTTGTAAATGCTTGAATGAATTGAAATTTGTTCAATCGTATATGTAAATACAATCAATCAAGTTTGTCTGTCAGAAATGTTTTCCTCCACACTGGCAGCTCCACGCCTCTGTAATTCAGACACCCAAAAGGCTCCAGTTTGTTTTTGAGTATGCTGAATTGCATATCAAAGGCTGCAGAGGCCTCATTGCCAGGAGTACATTCCAGACCTTGCTGCAATTGGTGAAAATGATCAGCATTTATTATATCCCTCCAGCAGAACAGTAATTCTCAAATGAGGGTACTTGAAGAAACTTCAAATGAGGGTACTTGAAGGAAATTCAGGGAGTACTCGAGATTTTGAATAGAACAAACAAACAAACACATGCAAAATCAAACATAATGATTGAATTAATTGTTTGAGGAAAATATAAGTTGATAAAACACATTTTATGTTTAGGTTGTTCGATTTCATATTTGTAAAAGAACGGATTCTCCCCATACGAGTGGTTTGAACCAACTTAGGTGCCACCTCTCGTTACCTGTCAAGTTGATGATTTATTTTTGTGAACACATCTCTACTATGACACTAAAAGCTGAATATTTTTCTGTGGACAAATATTTATTTACAATGATGTATTTTTGAGAACGGGCCTGACACTTTTGTTGATTATTGTTGAGGGGACAATTATATATAAATAAATAAGTTCAATATTTATTTTTGTGAAAAGATCTTTACTGTAACCAAAAACAGGACACTTTATATTTAATATTTTTCTGTGGAGAAATACTTTTTGACAACATGTCTGACACTTTATACTATATATTTTTTGTGGAAAAAGATTTAATAATTAAGTTAAGTTAAGTTAAGTTTTGACAACCGATTTCCTCTATGATCCAAAAGAGGACACTATAGATTGATTATTTTTTTGTAAACCAATACAAATGAAGTTTGACAAGGTCTAAAGTTTAATAAATCAGACGCCATGCCATGTAATGTTTAGTCTTTTTTTTTTTGTTCCCAGAAATGCTTTGTACTGGTTACTTGGCTGAAAAGGTATTTCACAGAGGGTACATCACTGAAAACAGGACAACACTCCTGGTTTAAAGATGCAGTGGAAATTCAGTGAATGCATTTCCATTGCTCTAGCCTTCATCTTCAACCCAATCGCACCATCTTGAAGTGCTTCATGAGGATTCATTTTGCTATCACTAACTTTTAGGTATCAGCAAATCTAATGATTCTTAAAACTGAGAATTGAGAGCAAATCAAATGGAACATTTGGTAAACTGCTGCCAAAACGTGTTATATTGACTATATTGGCTTTGCAAAACTCTGCATATGTTTATTTTGTTATGATTTATACTTTCTGTGACCTATTTTTTTGTCAGATGAGCCCTACACATGTAGTTCCAAAGTTGAATAAATTAGACATGGCGCAGCAACATTCCACTCTGTCTTTGGCTAGATTTGATTGATCAGATAAACATTTTTAGGTCATACGTGATGCATGGCATGCATTAAAACACTTATTGACCCCCCTATCCCGGCGGCACTTCAGCCGTCGTCTTTACGCCGGGTGATATATGCAAAGGTCAGTATCAGTAGCTTGAGTAATTGCATCCATCAAGCGCGCTGTCTCGCGCCGCATAACGACGCCCTCGGCTCTCAAACAGAAAAATGGCTGCTCATAATGAGCCCTAGCTCAAAATCATCATCTTGGCAATACAACAACAATTCAATAATAATAATGAGCTTCAGACACGTACCCAAGAGCCTGTGAAAATAGACATCGGCGTAATCCTCATCGGCTCACGGGAAACTTGAGGTTTGCCACTCTGTTAACAAATACCGCTTTGATTGCTCTAAATGGATTATGGCAAACGTTTTTGGAAGACTAAAGTCATTTTAAAAAACTAAAGTTGGAGTCGGAGATGAATCTGTGATCGTAATATTTATCAGAAAGTTGCAACGTTACCAGAAAATTGTCACAAGCCTTGTACTTCGTAAACATCGTGTTTTGATTTGATTTTTTTCCCTTCTTATATTCTCAGTGATCCACAAGTGTTGACTCGAGGACACTGGATTCTGTTGAACTTACCTTGTTCTTGTTTTACAAAAGTATTAATCACGTGAGTGAATATGCTCGGATAACTATTTGTCATTCTATGAAAACAAAGTTGGCAAACTCATCTTTCATTTGGATTTTGAGCCTTTTGTTGAAAAGTTTGAATGAAAGTTTCAAAAATATATGACTTTTATTGAACAAACAAATGAATAATAATAAAGATGTGTCCTTACCAAAATAATCATGGAATAATCCATTGGAAAAATGCCTGACTGCATAACTGCCTGACTGCCCCCCCACTCCAAAAAAAAAAAGAACAATGATAGATCATTTTAGGAAAATATACTGGACCTAATCCAATCAAGAAATGTCCAAAAAACTTCTAAACTTAATGGCAATTTCTGATCTTCTAATTGGTGAAACTTGGTATCAGTAAATATGCATGTCAGATTATTATTATTATTTTTATTATTATTATTTTATTATTATTATTATCTTCCTGTATTTATTTATTCATTTATTTATTTTTAAAGAGTTCCCTGAGTCCTGAATAAAATTAGATACATGACTTATGATATATTGTTGGAAAGGCCGGGATGTCGTCTCCTGAGGACATTAGTAGCACTAAGTAGGGTAGCTCCAAGGTTTTGGACCAAAATGCATAGGCTGACTTTAAGGAGGATATGATGGGACCTACTTGGAAGAGGCTTGGGAACATGAGTTGCCGGCCTTGTAGACAAGTGGAAACAATCAAACCCGGATCAATCGTTCTGTGGATATGAGCACAACTGAAGTGTGCATCAGTTGTCATCTAATATACTTTTGAGGGCAGATGCGCGCAATATTGCGTCAAATCATCTGAAGAAGAGTGTTCTTTTTTTTCCCTTTCAATCTGTGAAAAGGAGAGATGGCACTTGGGAGCAACAGACTTGATAAGCACCACGAACGCACCACTGTGGCAAAGTGTCTGACATTTTTTTTTTTTTTCAAAATGGAAGAACGGCTCAATATAAGGGCAAAAAATGAGTCTGTGCGCTGATAGCCTTTTGACATGTGATAGTGCTGTAGCTATGGGAATGAGCCATCTTTCAAGTGAATCACCTCGGGGCATGGAATTGCACTGCACGACCTTATTTCTATGAGAATGCAAAACAAAAAATAGATTATCATCAGCCATCCTAACAATTGAACCATCCATCCATCCAAACTTTTGGTCATCCATCAATTGATCCACCTATCTGTTCATCCGTCCATCCATCCATCTGTTCATCCATTCACTCATTCATCCATCCTTTGATCTATCCGTCCATCCATTCATCCGTTGGTCCATCCATCCATCATCCACTCGTTCATCCATCAATTGATCTATCCGTCCATCCAGTCATCCGTTGGTCCATCAATCATCCATCCAACCATTTATCCATCAATCCTACAATTTATCTGCCTATCCATCATCCGTCAATTGATCCATCCATTGATCCATTCATCCTACAATCGATCGATCCATCCATCCATACATCCATCCGTCTATCCATTAATCCTACAATTTATCTGCCCATCCATCATCCATCAATTGATCCATCCATTCTACAATCGATCCATCCATCCATCCGTTCATCCGTTCATCCATCCATTTGTTGGTCCATCCATCCATCATCCATCCATCCTACAATTTATCTGCCCATCCAGAATCCATCAATTGATCCATCCATTGATCCATTCATCCTACAATTGATCCTTTCATCCTACAATCGATCCATCCATCCAGCATCCATCCATCCATCCATCAATCGATTCAACCATACGTTCATCCATCCATCCTTCCATCCATCCTGTGATCTGTACCGCTTGTCCTCATTCTTGTGAAGGAGTTGGAGCCTATTCCAACTGACTTTTGGCAAGTGTGCAAAAGAAAACAAAACAAACAGACGCATCATTATTGACTCTTTTATTCATTTGCACACGACTTAATTTGTTGCATTCTGCTCCTCTGCAAATGTATGGTATGAGCTTGTCACATCAGTTTTCAACGGCAGCACAGATGCACGCGCACATATCGGTAATCCGGGACATGCCGGGATTTATACCCATGATACATATCTTTACCAAGATTAAATGTCTTTCTATTCATGTGTGTGTTGGTACAGTTACAAACCCATATCCCTCCTTTCGCTCTGTCCTCTTTGTTTCTGTAGCTTAATGGGCTTTGTAAGATAATACCCGGGAGACGTAACAATACGCGCGAGGCGGGGGATTGCCAGGCCGTCCCGCTTGTCTCGCCGATGATTGCGAAGGCAGCGAAACCTGCAGATACGTCTGGCCAAGATATTAATCACCAGCGGGGGTCTCCCTGCTTTATCTTGTGATCCGTCGCAGTATATTTTGCGAAGCGTTGTTCTTCATTTGAAAGATGTGCTCAACAGCTTGGCCAGTTTTTGTTAGGGATATGTGGCGAAAATGCCACCGCTTTAGGGCAGTGTTTCTCAAACTTTATTTAGTACCCCCTAACTGTCGTGGGGGGTTGGGAGGAAGGGAGTTGAAATATATATATATATATATATATATATATATATATATATATATATATATATATATATATATATATATATATATATATAAAATAAAAAAAATAAATAAAAAATAAAATAAAATAAAATGTTGCATTAGCTTTGCTGGGTTCGCAAGATTTTGTTGACACATTTAGACAGATTTCAAAATTACTACATTTTTTAAAATGTATTTACTGGTTGAATTGATGGCTTTATTGAAGTTATTTCTAAATTATTTCACAGAACCCCAGTGGGGTCCGAGGACCCACCTTTGAGAACCACTGACTTAAATGACTAACATCAAATCTTTAATATTTTCAATCGCATTGGAAACATTCAATGTTGAAAATGAATATTCAAACTGCAGAATTTGAGGCACAATTTACTGCAACATTTTTTTAAGGCCCAAAAGTTCATACTAATCGGTCATGCACTGAAATACATGTTTAATGTTTGCCATCTAGCAAACCCAGTCTAATCAAAGTGATCTTTTTTTTGCTCGTTTGAGGTTTTCAGGCTGAGGATGCGAGGTTTACGGTCGTCTCAGTGCCTTACACGGTCGCTGAAGTCGCAGCCTGAAATTCAGAATGTGCTGTGTAAAAGACAAACAAAAGCAGACGAAACACTTCATCGGTTTTACAGCGGTTGTGACAGGGCGTGTCGGAAGTTGGGATAGTAAACGCAGAAAAGTCATTATCATAAAGATTGAATAATAAATGTGCGTGGGGTTGTGTGTGCATGTGTGCGAGGAGCCATACTGTATTTGAAGATCTCCATCAAAAGACTCTCTGCAATGCGAGGGAGTTGAGGACACTCCTACGCAGTCGGCAGGATTTTGCTATCATCATGCAGTTTGCCACATTTTGTTTATTCATTTATTTTGTACATTGGGCCAAATCGCAAGCAGATCCTTGCAGATAAAACCCAGGGGGGAAATCATTTGCGAATGGGACTAAGCAGCCTTATGATAATAACCGTAATGATATCAGATGGTCTCCTCAAAAACCAGAGACCAACAAACTGATATCTTTCATTTGCTGAGGAAAAAAAATATTTACGTGGCCAAAAAGATTCTTTTCATTTTCTACAGTGCCTGTCTTCATCATGAGTAATTGGAATTGGCTGCTCCAGAAATTCTAAATAAGGAAGGGGGGACACTTGGAGAGGCACCGCAAAACTAAAAGCCACAATTTCAGGATGTCATTATAATGTTGCAGTAATGTATATAGACCAATAGAAAACTATCAGGAGGAAAATAAGGCCTTGTCTACACGAAACCAGGTCTTTTTTAACCGCATATCTCCCCCCCCCCCCCCCCCCCCCCCCCATGAAAAAAACTGGTATCGGGCCACAAGGAACTGATTTAGTTTAATTAGCAGTTAATGTGTGCTTTGTTAGGCTTGATCTTTGATTTTTGGCGTCGTCTCTGGCCACTGTTGGTATTACATCTTGTAGTGAGAAGGATAGTGTGGTTTTGAGAACAGTAAATCGGTGAGGCACACGTTTTGTCTTTGTGTTAATGTTTGACAATGTAATTTGCATACATTTTTGTACATTTTGAGCACACCCGAGACTCTAAACAGCTGACCACCCCACCATCCATCTGTGTGTCTATTTTCTGTAGAGATATTAGGATAACGAGTAAATGAAACTTATAAACGGAATAGAATATATTTAGTTGCAGTTACCATCCTTCAGAGTTCACTTAAACTTTGTTGCATTCCGCCTGCAGCGATAACCATAATTAGCTGCCTATCTTTCCGTGCTGGGAGTCAAAGTGTCGGTCTGGTTTGCTTATACTGCTTTGAACCCGTAGCGACATGCCAGGTGTAAATAAATGTGCGTTTTCCATTCACTCGTTTTTGCCTTGGATATTCTATTTCCCATAGTAAAGATTAAGGAGTAGTGGTAAGGGTCATCCTTGATCTTCACTGCTCATTTATAAGTAATCAAAGTTTTAAACGTATATAGGGAACTGGATTTGGGGGAAAGGGATCAGGAAGTAACAAAGAAATAATTTTACAAATTTTTGCTTCTCTTTCATCGCTAATTTTTCAACGCCCTGGCCCCGTTCCATCATTTTTTTTTTTTTTTAAATCCAAACTGGTCTGTTGGTCCTTCATTTTATTGAGCTTAAGAGGCCTAATCTAACAGGAATTTAAATATTAGGGATAGCTGTTGATGGGAATTGATTGGATTCCGAAACCCATTATAGATACTGACTATATATACAATTACTTAATCGTTGATTCTCCCATTGATTTCTTTGGGTTAGGTCTTTAGATTATTATAAAGATGTCACAATCTATAGACAAAAGACTAAATGACAAATAGACTACATGACGCTCCTCGCCTTTCTTCAAAATGCAGTACTTCCATGGTGATGATACACCACAAGTTGGATCAGTGATTTTATATTACAGCTGGCTTTTGTCGGACTAAGAATTGGAAAAAAGTTAGATAAATTAGCTAATAATGGATTTAAAGTGCCCCAAAAAAATCTGAGGATAAGCAAATTGCCAATATATGCTGGTACAGAGTCCAATTTACATTGTTATCAAAATGATAGGACTGTGTTCTTTTAATATTGTAAATGGCAAAGGCAATACTAGGTCGCTTTTCGATAAAAAGAACCACACTATGTGCTTGCAAATTCAAACTAATTAATTTGAGATCTTTTCATTATGATCCTTATGTTAATACTCAATGTAAGTTAATTGTTTTAACAAGCATCTGTATTTCTAATTAAGTGCAAAGCATCCTCTGTTTTGGGCTGTTTATTATTCCAGATCCATCACAGGCTTATTGGGCTATAACTCACGGCACCTTTGCTTAATTTACCGCCCAAGCTCGAGGGCGGTGGGGGGGTCGACAAAGCCTGTACTAGAACTGATAAACGCTAGCCGCTCCTTTAGCTGGTATTGATAAGGATATTTGGCATGGGAAAAAAAAAACAAAACTGGCCGGCCTTCATTCCTTTTGACGCGTTATCTTCCCAGTACCGAGAAATCTTACGACCGCCAGATTTTGTACCTCAGTGAGGCAATGTGAGATATTCAACAAGCAGCAAAAAATTATGCGATAGCTAAATCAGCTTTCCAATGCGTATTTCATCAATTTAGGGTGTATTGATGGATGGATTCATATGAATATCATATCTCTTAGTTCAAAAGTTTTTTTCAACTAAAAGGTATTGGGACTCATTTTTTTCTTCCGTCAAAAGGCAAAAACCAGTGTATTTGATATTCATTCAAACAGATGCAGAGATTTTTCACATCTCGCCTTTTCTGGCACGCTGTGGTGTCACAGCCCATTTGGGGTATTAGACAACGACACGTATTCGATTTGGCAGCTGACATTTTCACCCTGTCTGTCAAAAGTTGATTTTGACAGTGCCAAAGTCTGTTCGTCTCCCCGCGGCATTTTCTTAGAGTTTCAACATCTAACATGATTATTTTTTCTTCTTTTCTTCATTTTTTTTTTTTTTTTGGGAACCACAGTACCAGATGCCTCAATCCCTGCTTATTAGGAAGATGAGTGTTGTATTTTGCAGCTCCTCAGCCTCATTTAAATATGTATACGAGAATTTGCAAAAGAATCAACGTATGGTAATGCTATCTACCCCTTAATACAACACATAAAAAAATGCATTGCAATGTAAATATCGTGAATATCGTATCGTAAACATCAACAACCCACACAACCATAAGTTCGGTTAAATGTTGGCCTACAGTATATTCATAGAAACTGCAGATACTAATTTCAGATAATTTCAGTGGTAAGTATTCCTTAGGGTACGTGAACTTTTCTTGAGGAATCTGCAGTAATCACCAGCTCTAACTTTTTGCCGTGAAAGTAACATTATATTTTTCTTTTCAATTTAAGGTCAAATTAATTGGCGCATGAAACTACAAATTAGCATAGTCAATATTTTGCAAAAAAATGTATGTCTTTGTCATGTATTACATGAATGTGCAATGTCATTAACGAGGAAGTTTTTCAGCAGACGGGCCAGAATTATTTTTTAAAAGTTTATTTTTTCTGCCACTCACCACTTCACTCGTCACTGCTTTGTGTGTTTTTTATTTGTTTGTTTTTTGTTTTTCAAAAGATAACTTTACAGCAGCGCCCACCCAATAACCTTCCCATGCTCAGTCCTAACATGGAGCCTAAAGCAGTCTAACAGCCTGTTAAATACTCGGTCTGGTTCAGCTGCAAATGAAGGCACTTTTGCTTAAAACAAAACCCCTGCTCGTCATTCTACATCAACTTAGTCATGGCATTATTTAAGGGTGTTTCGGCAACAACTCTTCATGACTCTTACAGGGGTCGCACTTGTGGCTGTGAGTGAGAGAGCTGTGAGGAATCGTACACATGAGGGAAGGTTTTGTGAGTTTTTTTGACAACACAGCCTGCCATTTCAAAACAACAAATTTGCCTTGTGGGGAGTGAGTGGCAAGTTCGAGTGGGTCGGTACTCAGGGCTGTGGGGAGCGTTAGTCGCCAACTCTGTTTTGTTATTGGTCAGCATTTGGAAGGATCTGTCCACCCCTAACAAATCCAACCGTCATCCCGATTTCAAAACATCTCATCTCATCAGGCTTTCTGTTTAGTTTTCAGACCTCCATATTCTCTCTTGTCATATTCAATGTAATGTGTCACTAATGGATTCTTCATTCTTTGTGCAACATTTTGCCATTGTGAGCATGCAGCTTATGTCCACCTCCGTCTTTCTGATGTCCGAAAGGCACGGAGGAGCGCAGCTTTGTCACTTTGAATGATAAGTGTGCGTGTGCCTGTCACTGCCTTTTGAGTCTGCTCGATCTAGAAGCCAGTGATGGCTGTGGTGGAGATGTGTTTGGGTTTCTGTTTGTTAATCTGAAGAATGTGTTACCTCATTATAAAGCCATTTACCTTTCATGGTCTTGCTGTTTCATAGAAATTTCAAAATGTCTTCTTGTGTGTATACATATATATATATATATATATATATATATATATATATATATATATATATATATATATATATATATATATATATATATATATATATATATATATATATATATATATATATATATATATATATATATATAAAATGCTATATTACTGTTTTTGTTTTATTGCCTACCTTATTATTTGCTTGATTATGGAATATACTCTGCTGGGGAAGTGAACAGAAGAAGAATTTCATTGTGTGGTATTGCTGTATTGCTATGCATATGACAATAAAACTCTTGGCCCAAGTTGAATATATGATGAACAAAAACAACAACCTGTACTTTGCAGTTTCTTATTTGTTTTTGGCTATTTTTAAACGAGGGAATGCAATGAAAACTAATCATTTTGGTAGTTTCTAAAATTTATGCGCTGATAAAAATGTGGTTGTCAATGGCAATGAGTAATGCATCAAATCTATCTCACATTCTTGCACTATTGACCAAAATCTACACAAGAATGCTGGTGCTGAGAGAGGCAGACGTGCTCACGCTTTGGCCACGCAATGCCATCTCATGTTAATACGATAAGAATATATCTCAATATGCGTGAAAGCCAAGTATCGCTGATTTGAATTCAATACACCACCTGTGGTTTCAAAGCTCATCGCTGTGATCCACCTCTCCTTGGATTCATGAATACA
The DNA here is from genome assembly GCF_059441005.1 of Hippichthys cyanospilos. Lineage (NCBI taxonomy): Eukaryota > Metazoa > Chordata > Actinopteri > Syngnathiformes > Syngnathidae > Hippichthys > Hippichthys cyanospilos. The sequence continues at coordinate 10,119,947 of NC_142377.1, read as the reverse complement.
AACTAAAGGCCGTCAAATTGCGCCCCCCCACCCCATACTTTCTTTTACATATCCAGTTAATCGTCTCTTGCCTTTACGAACATTAGTTGTTAATGTGGCGTTGACTTTTCCGCTCACATCCATAGTGAGCGGAGGTGTGTGTGTGTGTGTGTGTGTGTGTGTGTGTGTGTGTGTGTGTGTGTGTGTGTGTCTGTGTATGTGCGTGCATTGGGGGGGGTCCAAGAAGGAGGACCTACTGTGGATCCATTATTCATGGGTCCCTGTGGTCTCGTAGCCAACACCGACACACGACCTGCCAGAATCAAAGCGCACCAGTAAGTTGAATGCCCCCGGGGACGTGCGAGGCTCTGGTAATGGAGGCGGGGAGGTTGAAAGTCAGATCAGAAAGGAATAGTGTGGAGGGGACCGTGGGCTGGACAAAGACAGAGGGTGACCCCCATCTGCAGCCCGCTCAAACCTGTTTGAAAATCTGCACACAGCTTCTTTCTTTTTCTTGATTGTTCTTTCGGCCAGAAAAAAGTGTAACAGTAACTATATATATATATATATATATATATATATATATATATATATATGTATATATATATATATATATATATATATGCATTTGAGTGGATAACTCAAACCACAGAGCGACTTGACTTGGGAGTCGCATGAATGAACAAAACTTACTGGTGACTTTCTCCCGTATGAATTCCTCCTACCTCTGTTAATAACATTGTTAAAAGGAAGTTAGTGTATGTGTGACATCAGGCAGCCGTGCGAGGCGCCGGGGAGAAAAAAACATCCCGGCTGCGGCGTCCTTTCGTCTGTGTCATTGCTATGCGTCTGGCTTTGTCACTCAGAAGGTGACATTGTCTCCAAGCCAAGCGCTAAACGGCCACAACCGGGGACGACTCACGTTAGCCGTGATGACTTCTAATCACGACAAATAAACCGCAATTAGAGCAGAGAGGCTCTTTGTTGCCTAAACATTCTTCTTGTCTTTAGAGCTTTTTAACAACCTTCAGTAAGTAATTACCCTGGAGATTAAATCCCCTTTGATATCTAACGAATGGTCAAGTCATTAACCGGCTTGTTTGGGGATATTTATTGAGTGATTGTTTAATTCTGGGGAAATGCCACAACTGAGGAGTTTTGATTTGTGTGAAACTAAGCTCACAAGCTCAGAACAAACCCACACCCATGGGGACCAACATCTAGAAAAGTAATTCAAAAAAAATATCACAAGTGGTCCATGAGGCTTCATTTTCCCGTCATTATTAGTATCCTTTTGAGCAATGAGGCCTTTGTCTGAACACCATCAGTGAAGCAACACATGTCGACAGAAAATATAACATAACTCAAGGCACATATTCCTTATCCTTTGTCGAAAATGACAAATATTTCTATTATTGTAGTTCACTAGACCAGTGGTTCGCAATTTTTTTTCAGTGATGTACTCCCTGTGAAATATCTTTTCAGCCAAGTACCCCTTAACCAGTGCAAATAATTTTGGGGTTTAACTTTTAGGGTAGGCTAGAATCTGGCTTTTAAAAAAATAAAATTGAATAACCTACTGAACATGAACTTTAGTTTATGAAGTTATATTTTCTTGAAACATTGAATTAATTCAAACATTATTTTTAAACAATTTTGAATGTGTGTATATTTAAAATCTCGAGTACCTCCTGAAGTTCCTTCAAGTACCCCCAGGGGTACGAGAGCCACTGTACTAGACCATGTGAAGTTTCAGATTTGCCTCTGATATTGTCTGCATTCAATGACAAAAAAAAACATGAAAGAACACAAGCATTTATGGTATTTTTGTTTTATACCATCAAGACGGTTGATTTGAAAAATGAGTGTTTTGAGTTATGAGCATGCCAACTGAACATTTTAAACCACAAGCCAAGACACCACTGTACTGTCATAAGCTAATGGCCTTTTCCAAGCAATTTCCCTCGCTAATATGCGGGCTAAAAGAAATTCAAATCCAAGCACTTTCAACCAATAAAAGCAAGATGTTTATGTATGATGACCATAAAATAATCATATTGACGCAGATAGTCTATTTTAGTTAGCCTCTTGTTGCATTCTCCTCTCTCGATTGCTTGCCATCTATTATTTCTGAGGCCCAGATTAACGCATGTGACAAAGCAAGCGAGCAGGAAAGGACATTAATAGCAATTCAAAGCCAGGGCGCTGTCACGGGAGGCCTCCCTCTGAGTAAATTACACATCTTCGCGCCTCGCCGGGCGGCATGGTGGGACAACACAACAGTCAGCCAATCGAGCTAGAAATGACTAGTGGCAAAGTGGGAGGGGGCGCTTCTTGAGGGGAACTATTGTTGATTGTGCCGTATAACAACTGAGACCAGTAGTCATCCAACCATCAGTCATCATCATTATTCATGACTTTTTTCTTCTTCAGAATGCTTATTTGTAACTGATTTTTTTTCGGTTTTGAATTTAAATGTCATCTCTTCTTCTAGATAACAGGAGCTACATGATTAAATGAGGCATTTGCAAGTTATGCATTTGGAAACAGCCACAACGAAAATAAGGGTAGAAAACTGTGAAGCCACCAGCTGTTACCCTTATTTTGTTTTTTAATTGAAGAAAACACGGTTATCAGGTGTATTTTTGTGCTAGCATCCATGTATAGGCCGATGCAAGGGCAGGGAACTCCGGTTCCGCGAGCGCCATATCTTGTCTACTTTTGATGTGCCTCATACTTAGTTTTCAGTTTTGTCAACTAAAATTCTGTCTTGAAAAATCCACTCGTACTCCAAAAGCATACATGTAGCATACATGATGAATTCAAATATCAAAAATGACGGATACATTAGATAAAGTTTAGTTGCATTTTTTTTTTTTTTTTGTATTTGCACTGACATGAGTCAGGATGTCGTAATTCCCCAAATATAAGACGCACCTTTAATTTTGTGGTCAAATTCCGGAATGTTCTATATTACTGTGTAAGATGCACCAACACTTTGGCGACAATGTCAAAACTATAACAAAATAGAATAAATCTAATTTTCCTAAACTCTTTAAACATTTTGAGCAGTCGGTGAGCACCCCACTAGTGTAACGTTGAATACGTATAATATCGAAGCAGTTGTTTTTCATTTTCTTCGCGATGCATCTCGACTTCATTTTACTATAACTACACGAAGTTGCGCAGCATCTTTGTTTTACCAGGTTTATGATTGTGTGTAAATCGCAAAAGACCACAATTAATAAATGAGTCAAATAGAATACTTTTCCATGTTGTCTAACCAGAGCACTCGGCTGCATGCCTTGCCACTCTTAATTCAATCGGCTGGAGACGTCATAACTTTTACACGATCCTCTCGGTTTTTGTAATATTCCCGTATGTGAACAAGGATGGACTCGGACGTTGCTTCAGTTTGCTTGCTTCTTTTATTGAAAATAGTGCCATAACAAGCTCAGCTAACATGAGGTGCTGTTAGCTGTATTTGCTGATGTCCGACCTCTAGCTTGAACCATTAAGATAATTATAAGTAAGAATACGGGCAATATAAAAATGCATAGTTGTGCCTCAAAACTTATGCGACTGACAAACCAATCTTCCTCAGGCAGAATAAGCCTACGAGGATGGCCATTTTGGTACGTAATGCCCCCTTTTCATTCAAAAATTGTTCCGTCTTTTCCCCCAGACTACTGCAGCCACTGATTACACACAAAGAAGGCACGACAAACTTCCTTCTGCTTCACCGATCAATAAATAATAAGTGACATTTTGGTAGCAGAGTTATCCTTCCAGTATGGGCCCGAGCAGCGAATTCTGGGTAATCCAAAAAGCTGGAAGATTTACTGTGCCGTTTTCTCACTGAAAGCATGCGAATTGCACATAACATAAGCATCTACCACCAGTGAGATTCCACTTATATACGTATGCTCATTATAGAATTTCTCAAACTAGTGATCTGATGTCAGACGTTTTGTGTATTTATGAGTCCAAATAGAAACTCCACTCTCCTGTGGTTAATTTGCATCCAAACCCTCGAGTGTTTTTGCCCTTTGATGCTATTCTCCTTAATTGCTTTTGATAAGTGGCCACAAAAGTGCCACAGTGTTGACTGGTTTCTAAAAAACACATTTCTTGTCTGGTTGACAACGTTACGACCTTCAGCGCCGTGTCTTGTGGTCTTTTCTGCGACGGCGCTGACGTCCAAAGACTTTTGACGTTGAAAAGAGCGCGCGTTTAGTTCCGAGCCTTTGAACAGAAATAATGACCAAAATGATAAAATATTTTCCCGACGCAGTCGAGGGAGCGGGGCTGATACATTTAGCTAATTAGCTTTCAAAATAGCAAAACAAAAAAAACTCTCGGCGGTGCTGGCGGCCTTCCTGAAAACACGTCAAAGTTCCAAGGGGCTTTGTTAGCTTTTCACTTGAAACGCTGAGCGTTGGCGCTTGATTAAGAAGCGGCCTTTCTCCTGATAGGTCGCTCCCTTGTTAAATCATGTAAAGGCTTTTGCAGGTTCAGCCAGCTTGGCTTCGCGTTTAAGCATCACATCCTCATTTATTTATTTGCCAAAGTGTTCATGGATGCTGTTGTTCCATTAGTGATTGCTAAGGGAAATTACTAAGATGATGATGTCATATGGGAGGACTTACAAAAGCACTTATTTGTGATTATTAAATAAAAGGTCCTTTAAAACATCTCAAATGGTGGTACAACTAGCACAAGGTGAGATATGAACAGGATTTCTCCAGCAAATCTAATTTAAGTATCTGTACAGTTGTCTTTTCAAATTAAGAGCAAATTAATTTGAACATGGGTCTTTTTTTCTGGTGAATTGATTTATAGGGACTTTTGCAACATGTTGTATGCTTTTATTGCTTTAAGTTTTATTCAAATGTGCATTGTGATGAATGACAATGTTGATGAGTTCAAAATGAATAATGATAAGCGGTAAAGCTTGTGTGATATTAATTATGATTATCTAAATATTAAGAATACTCATTGCATATTATGTAATATTAGTTGACAATGAAATTATTTCCTTTTTGGTCTTTGTTGTCACTAAATAACATACAAAAAAACAACAATAATTGGAAAAGCAGGAAATAGGGAAAGATTTATTTATGATAAACTTTCAGGCAAATTAAGAAAATAATCCAGTTCTTCAATTCATGGAATACTTGACAGAATAAATTACTCAAACGATATTACATGTCAAATATGTAATGATTATAATTCAGACACAACTTCCTCTCTTCAAAAGATTCTCTCCTTGATCATGGACTGTGTTTGTAATTTGTAGTTTTCTTTTCAAATTAAGAGCAACTGATTTGGAGGTTCAAGCAACATATTGAACAATCAAGTGACGCGTTTACAAAACGTTGCAGGCCTTTACTATCTAAAGTTTTTTTTTTTTTTATGGATGCACATTATCGTTACTCTCTCAATTTTCCAGCAGATGAGCCAGAAATAAAACAGATGATGTTTCACGATCCATCTTCTGGAGTTTCTGAATAAAACACGCCTAGAAATATCACTATAAATGGATTTACAACGTTAAATAAATCAGACCTTTTTTTTTTTCTAGGGTAAACTGAGATGCTTGTTTGAAAAGGTGAACCCTAAAATGTTCTTCGACTGGTTCATCTCTGCAGCGGCGCTGGGCATCAGAAAACTCCAAAGGTGAATGCACACGACAGCGTGTACACACTTCGAATCAACATCCCAAGAGTAATCTGACAGGTGAGAAAAGCTTACGGCGAGGTTAAAGGGCAGGGCAGTACATCACATTAGCGGGTCACCTCGCCAGGGACGCGGCCATATTTCATTGTTACACTACAAACGGGGGATTGCACAACATAAAGCCATATTTCTAAAGATGACAGTCTTTCAGTTTTTTTTTTTTTTTCAATGCAGGCATAGCTACACTGAATTGAAAAAAAGCTTGACATAGCTTTATTTGTTGCTATGCCTGTAGCTTTTTGGTACTCTTGTAGTTTGCGCTGTTGTGGGCATGAACACAGCTAACTAATTCGAGTTCTCGGCCAATCGAATTCACTTCTCTAATTCAGTGCGAATTCAATGCAAGAGAGGTTCGCCGTGGACGTGGCCAAAACATAAAAAAATAGATAAGAATGGAATACCTTCATTGCGATTGTATAGCAGATTCTGTATGTATTTGAACTAAGCTTCACAGCACAGTGATGCATTGTTTATGCTTTTGTTGTTGGTGCATGCCATCATTTCAATGTTCAATATTCAAATTCAAGTTCAATCGGCTAGGTTAGGGACAGACGTTTCAAAAATAGATGTTTTCAGTGGGGCGAGCGTTAGCAGCTAGCCTACATTGTTATTGTGTTTAACGTACCTTTGAAATCAGTCAAATTGTTATTTAACAAAACTTTCCCAACATATGACCCTAGTATGGCTAGTGGAAAACATATAGAATATGTAAAAAAAAAATAAGCAAATGCAATCTTTCCCTGTCCATTTGAAAAGCTGAAAATAAAATCATCGTTCTTGATTTCCGGTCACTTGATTGGGATCTCGTACTTAAAACTAAGATATGTTATTCGTAGTTAATAATCATTTCCAGGTGACGTTGAAGAATTTCTCGCAGTACACTTAATGGTCTCGCACAGTAAGTGGGAATCATTGCTTAAAATATACTCTACAATGTGAGCATCCAATCTTGATGCCGTTTCTCATAATTCATTGTTTTTATTTGGAGTTTTGTTTTTGGTTGTATTATTGTGAGAGATCTACAACAACAAAAAAGTGGCTTTGGGTCTTTTATTTTCTTTAATCGGCTTTGAAAGATAGTTATAACCTTTTACCTTGCGCTGGGTTTGTGACTAGTCCCAGGTCGTGACTACAACCCTGGGAAGAACGGTGCTGTTTTCTTTTGACAATCACCGAATAATTAGAAAATACAATTAAAATGTTGGGTGTTCTTGAGTTTAGCAAAGAGCTTTGCTATGACTCGCTACGTTAGCGTCTTTGCTGCTATTCTTAGCTGTGCCTGCAGTCGTGCCTCGCTGCTTTGCATTGATGAGGTAGGCTAAACTTGAAATGCTTCTATGCTAAGCAAACTCCTTACAAAGAATCACTCTACTTTTATCAAAGGTGCCAACTCTCAGATGCTCTTTCACTTTCGCATCTTCCATCTGCCTCTCAACAAGAGCCAATCAGGTTTATACCAAATACAATGACCGCCAATTATTGTCCGCTTAAGGGTGTAATTGACCTTTGTTTTTCAACCAATAAGAGCTGAAGCACAAAACGCAGAAAGACAAAGATTAAAAATAAGATTAGATTAAAAATGTGATTAACACAATTAAAAAAAAAATAGGACAAGCTGTAGTTTTGACACCCAGACATAACCACGATTGACAATTTTCAAACAGTCATTTTCGAGGCTGCCGTGTCCATTGTTAGTATTTAGTGGTAGCATTTAGATATTACGGGCAAGACAAATGAGAACAAAGTGCACCAAACTAAATTAAGAGCTTTTACTCAAATTTGAAATTGCATTTTTGTCATCTGCGCATGCGACAGCGAGCACGGCCACTTCTTTTTTCTTTTTTTTGTGCTTGCTCAACAATGACTTCATTTGGACAGTTGCTTATCAAAGGCTTTCAGAGCATTTATTTAACCTTCCGGTAGAAGAAAAGTAAAAAGACCCACAAGTCTCCTTTTATCACAATGATAAAAAAAATATTTTTTGACTTGAATTCGACTGGTTCGCGTCAATTGTGAGTGGAGCTGGAAGTCTTCTCGTGAGTCAGACTTGTTCCCAGCGTGAAGTTCTTTCTATTCCTCGATTCTTCACCGGCGTGCTGTTCATGCCAACGTATGGAGGCAATCTGCGACACTTTGGGGAATGCATTTTGAGTTTCAAATCAGGATTCCACGCAGGAATCCTTGTCGAAACTTGGAAGCAAATTGCAACACGTCGGAAATGACTTAAGTGCAAAAGATTTTTTTTAATTTTTTTTTTTTTATGCCAGTTACTGCATTTTTAGAACGAGGAATAACGCAAGTCCCAAATGACAAAAGTTCTCGTGAGATGGAGTCCACAAGAACAAAATGAGATTTTCCAACATTTTTAACAGAAAAATATTGCCTAATATAAATTTTCCAGTTTGGAAATTGTTTTGTGTTCATTTAAAAGACTACAAGAACATTAATGATCTACCACTATAGTGGAAAAGTAAACAATGTAAATAGGAGTCATTTTTCAAATCCTGCTGCAATAACAACCGCAGCTCTGTTTTCTTACTGAATAGTGTTAGCTGCGGTGTATGCAACAGTTTTCCTAGCAATTTTTTTGCAGTAGAATGAAATTATCAACACATTTCGACGTATGATTTAACACTTGCGTGGCATTTTGTCTATGCCTTTGATCTTTACATTAAAAGGAAAGCATTGAAAGATGACACTAGGGAACTGAAATTCCACCCAGATAGTGACAACATGTCCAAGTTCAACATGGCACGATCACTTAGTTATCACACTAGAAGGAATGCGCCATTGCTTGACTGAAACTTTTCGAGAATGATGTGGAATAAAACGCCCCAAAATGGTCAAAATAACGCAAACGGGGTGAAGATACGTTTTGGTATGGATTTATGTGTAGTGAATAATGATGCCAGTGTTACTTGTATGTAACCGCTGTAAATGGTTAGAGTACATACAGGAAAAGAGTTAAAAATCATCAGAAAATATTGGCCATTTGGTCGAGTACTTTTGGCCAATTTTTTGACGGGCCATAATGATATGATTTAATCCATCAGCCGATTTAATTGGCCCAATCAATTGTGGAAAATCATTAATTTCATTTCTGACTTGTCCTCCAGAAAAAAATGCGATGCTAATGCAGGTTTTCTTCACATTTAAATTGTAAAAATTTCATAATTTTCCATACCCTGATTTTTTAAAATATTTTAATTATCAGACCCCATTGTCATTATTTGGCACAGTGAGAAAAGCAAACAAATAAACACACAAAAAAAACCTAAATATCACAGCAAAATATTAAAACCTATATGCTCAAATGTTGGCATCGTTTTAGGATATGTTTACTTTCCCCAAATAAAGAGAAAAACTAAGAAGTCGGATGTTTTGTGGCGTTTGTTCAATTGACAAAGTGCCACAATTTGGCAGTGTCATTAAAATGCGTCTTGTATTTCTTTTCCAATTACTTCGTAAAATATATTTGTTTGCAGTCCGTCCCGGGTCATAAACTAATCTCGTTAAAGCGCTTGTAAAGCAAGATATTTTCCTCGCTCTGTCAAAGCAAATAGTTGCTTGTTCCAATTATAAGCCATCAACAAACATTGTAGCATTTTTTTATTTCTTTTTTTTAATATTATTTGGCCATTCTCGCCTGGCCGGTGCTCACGCAACACTTGGACGCCTTTTTGAAAAGTCTGTCCTTGCCGCACCATCTGCAAGGCCTCCCAACTCATGTCGAAAGGAGCGCGACACTGTTTTGCTGAAAATTCTCTTTCAGGGAAAAAAAAAAAAAAAAAAAAAGAAGGAGCCGGCGGCTGCCAACTCTTCTGCATTTTGGGACCCAAACGGTGTGTTGACGCAGCTGCTGTTTTGATGCGCTGCCAGTTGCCATCATGCCAATAATCAAGTCGTTTGCGCCCAATGTTCGCCTACAGACGCGAGAGACCTTGACAGCAGAACAACACCTTTTTGTGCTTGTTCTTAAGGTGTGTTACTCGCTCCATTGCCACATAATTACAGCATCCCATTGTGCTGGATTTTCTTTTTTTTTTACCTCATAGAAGACATGTTATGGCACACTTATCGCCCTTTCTAAACAGCACCGTTTACCTTGGGCAATGTTGGCGCCGCGGTGCTACCGTCTCTCATGTGCTCTATGCTTGGAAACGAATGGTTTACAAATTTGAAAAAGTTAGAATAGGCAAATACTAAGTTTTTATCGTCTTTAAAAGTTGTATCAGTATACTTAAAACTGAATACTTTTTAACATTGACAAAAGAAAAGAAAATCTGGATTAATTACCTATCGATAACCGTGAACTACTTTTCCGCAATGTTTGTACAGGTTACAGGTTAGTCTTAAACTAAAAAATATTACCAAGTGCATCAAGGTTCCTCAAAAAAAAAGTCAAAATACAGTTCCTTTTCACATGATAAAAACAAAGTAGAAATAGACGAATACCAACACGAAGTTTTAGTATCAGGCCCGATCCAACCATATTTTAAGGCAATGCTTATTACTTGTATTTTGCACAGCTCCTCTTACGAATGAGAAAGTCTTTCGCGTCCCCAACACTCGCCGCACAAACAATGAATAAGATTGTCATCTATAAAAAACGTACAAGTATGCTTAAAACTGAATACTTTTTAACATTAACAAAAGAAAAAAAAACTGTACAAATGACCTATCAATAACTGTCAAATACTTTCATAAAGTGTTTATACAGGTTAGTCTAAAACTGAAAGAAAGTGCGTCAAGGTGCCTGAAAAAAAGTAAAAGATGCCAATTCTTAATTTGTTGCAATTATATTTCATTTTATTTCATTATATTTCATATTTCATTGGTGAAAACAAAATAGAACTAGGCGAATACCAATACGAAGTATTAAACACTTTTTTTGATTACAAGTCAAATCAAGCACTTAGTTATGCTACCAGCATAGGGCAATGTGTCCCACATTTTTGCAAGCTTTTCTCACCCTAATATGTTATTTATACAAGTGTGAAATGGCCTTTTTTCACATGATTCCTAATATATAGGAAATATATATTAGTTGAATTTGTTTGAATGATTTTTTATTTATTTTAATTTATTATTTTTATTAGTAAGTATTAGGTTTGATGCCTTGTTTATATACTGCTTGTGTAAAAAAAGGACACTAAATAGACATGTTTGACCAAACATGATAAATAATCATGATTAATAATCATGATTTCAATACTGACCCAAATAATCATGATTAAGATTTTGGACATAATCGTGCAGTCCTAGTTTATAGGGAGTATTTTGAGAATGTAGTTGAATTCTCAGAATCGACTCTCGGAGTTAATTATACTCAGAGTTCTGAGTATTCTGCGAATAAATAGGATTTGGACTTTTTAGTGAGTAGACTTAAATCGGGATTCTGAGAATGAAGTAAAAATTCTGAGATAAATCCTATCAACCTATTTTGTTTTCACTGGCCCAAAAACTCCTCTGTCACATGGCAAAGGATTGCACTTTTGATGCTGCAATTTTAGCCATTTTCTGTTTCATGTATTTGAATGCTGCGAGACGTGCTGCCCCTGTAACTATTCAAACGGACGCTTCCGACCATCGCCGAGGTGGCGCTCCTGCCGCTCGGAGGCCCGCTGGCAGAATGGGAAATCAATTTGGTCGATAGGAAGAGCATTAGGATGGCCAAGTGGTTGTAGGCGCTCCCGTACTTTTTCCCGCCCATTGTCACTCCCACGTTTTCACAAAGCAGTTGGCGCCTGCTGTCAATTTTCGCCTGGAAGATGGACAGTTGGAGACCATCAAAGATTAAGCCTTTTTCATACGTGGCTCTTGTGGTTTTTTGACCCTGACGCTTTCATGGGGAAGGCTTTTTCCTTTTTTATCGGCCTTTTTGGTGTCCTCGAGCAACATTTTGCTCTTCAAGAGTGACACCTCGTCACGCTTTTAATTGTATTTTTAATCCAAACAAATTTATCTTGGTTATTTTTTATTTTTTTTCCCCAGTAATTCACACAGTTCCTAGGGTTTTTCTTTTTTTATGGAAATGTTTCACCTTCTTTTAACCGGGCATATTTAGATTAGATAAGTTGTGAATATTGTCCTACTTGAACCCCAATAACTATGACGTATTGACCTTTTGATTTTATTTATTTTGATTAAATTAGAATTTTTACGTTTAATCAATCACTCAAATCAATATTAAACAAATGTGCTCATCTTTTTTCCAATTTTAAAACAGATTTTTTCAACCAAGCACTCCAGAATAAGAATAAGTATTTTTGCTTGGTTGAGTGCATCAGATAAATGAACCAGCGCAAATATTGTTTGGGAAATTTTGACCCAACTCTATCGGCCGTTTATGCAAGACAACCACAACCTTTTTTCACTCATATTATTTTTCCCCCCCAAAATCTATTCATGATATAATTTTACATCTAATTAATGGAAATGTAGCTAATATAAATAACTTGTAGCCCGTATGTAGGGGTGTAATACTGCATGAATGCATACTATTTATGTTGCTTCTTGTTCCAATTAATTTGCATTTAATGTGAAATAAAAGCTGGACTGTTGCAGTCATTGTATTCAAAAGCTTTAACATTTGATATGCTGATACCTGCGGGAGCCCTGTTAAAATTTCCCATAAACCTTTAATGCAGTCTCAGAGGTACACGTGCCCCCCCCATTTGAGAACCAATGATCTGAACCCAAATGCAAACGTCATCTGTTTGTCTGGACTCCAGCATTTATTGACAACGGACAGAAATTTCAGAGTGTCTCACTAGGAAAAGCGTGAATTATTATAAGTGAAAGCAACAATTGCCATAGCAAATTATTTCTGCTTCCTCTAATTAATTTCTGTCTGTAAACGCTAGTTGCTTAATTAAAAGGCCGTTTTAGTGCCAACGGCTCGATACGTCTATTCCTCGCCTTTCAAGTGTATTACATTCCTCGAATGTAGGACATTGGGGGTATAAAGAGGGGGCGCCGATACGCTTAATGAACTATTCATATTCGGGAGTTAACGCGAGACGGCAAAAGATGCGTGAGAAGGCAAACGATCAAGACTTTTTTTTTCATTCTTCTTTCTGAACTTCCACTCACATTACCTTAAGACACAATTTGAAAAGAATAATAAAGGAAAGGGCTGTGTTTCTTTTATAAAGTTTTTTTTTCCATTTACAAAGTAAAACTGGTGGACATTAATGGAAAAAAACAACCAAGTAAGGTTGTACTCCACCGAAGTTTCTGTATAGGGGTATCACTTATTCTCAGCAGTAAAGGTAACAATTTCCTCTAAGCCGACTAGTAATCATAAGCTTAATTAAAGCACCTGTCGTTCTTTTTGATTAAAAATTGAAAAAAAACAAAAAACAAAAAAAAGACAAAAACTGCCAAGTGTTACGCCTGCCATAGAATTGCTCAGCACTTAGAGAAATATTTACATATTGTTTGACTCAAATGGGAATGCCGACTGTGACAATTAGTATGAATGTGGACAAAAAGCAAAGGCGCTGGTGAGATGAATAGGAACTCTGATTGAGGCGTACAATGTTGCCATTCAAGCTGCAGTCAAACCATGACACCTTTTCGAATAAGACGGCATGAAAAATCTAAATTTGTGACACAAATTCATACATTGAACAATTGTCAACTTCTAATTGCATTTGAATCATTCCGCACCGTCTTGTGCAAAACTTTTTCCATAAACACTTTAAGATATTGAACCAAAGTTGTAGTTTGATGCTCGTAATTTTGTTTTTCTTTTGACTGAAACTGACTCCTAATATCCTTTATCAACCTCCTTGTCCACCAATAATCAGTATTTAACTGGGGGACATTTGCAAGCAAACATCTGGGTGAAATTTCAGCTCCCTAGTGCAGTGGTTCTCAAATGGAGGTATATGTACCCCTAGCGGTAATTGAAGGGACCCCAGGGGCAGTCGAGGTTTTAAATACAACAACTGAATGTGCAAAAATCCCTGAAAAATAATTATTTAGTGAAATGTTTTAGGAAAATAATTGATCTCATTAAAAAATGTTCTGAAGGTTATTCAGTTTCATTATTTAGAAAAAAAATATTCTCCTACATACCAGAATGGTTCGACCCAGCTTGTCACGTGCAACCTCTCGTTACTTGTCAAGTTAATGATTTATTTTTGTGAACACATCCCTACTGTTCCAGATGGTGACAACATGTGAACGTTCAACATGGTGAGAACATTTAGTTACCACATTACCAGGAGTGTACAAATACTTGACTCAAATACTGTGAGGATTAAGAAGATGACCCAAAAATGGTCAAAATACTGCACAAGAAGAAAAAATACCTTATCACATCTTATACCTGTTCTTTACCGATTATAATTGTCAAGTCTCTTGGATCTGTGCCCGTGCCACACCATTGCCCGAAGTATCTTTCAGGCGCATTCTCTCGCTTCCAGCTCACAGTCCTTGTTTCATCTATCTGCTTTTTTTGACGCCGCCCTCTGTACCGTCACACTTTGCCATTCGTTTTCTATGAATTCAATAATGCTTTTTCATTGCGTGGATTTTGGAGCTCAGAGAGAATTTGATGAAAAGCACTTGTTTTGAAGCTGAAGCGTTTCAAACTTAAATCTCGGGGTTTCATCGTCGCCCATGTCTGCATTCTGTTTGATGGCGCTGCGAGTACTGTACACACGGTCTTTCTTTTTTCCTTGGAATGAATTTCATCAAATGTGTCGGTAGGGAGTGAAGGAGCGGTGGCTGACAATTATCTCCGCAATCGTTTACCCTTGATGTGTTTTTGTCTCAGAGGTTTGTGAAATCAAGCAAAAGGTAGTTGGTTGACGCTTATTTGTTTTTTGCCGTTTACTTGCTGTTTGAAGTGGTGTTCAGGCGCTTGAGTAAACCTCTGTTGAGTCTGACGTTCACGTCGTCGGTTCATTTAGTGTCTTTCAAAAAAAAACAAAAAATGAATAAATCCTCAATCCAACCTGCTCTTACTAGGTTTTGGACTGTGCGGATCTCCTACGCATCATGTCTCCCGTGGGGGCTGAAGGAGGAGGCAGATCTGACAAGGTCTCACAAAACATTACGATGTATTGGGAGAAAAAAAAGTTTAGATTTGCTAATACCTGCAGAAATCTTTTTAAAATCTCACATACCTCCCCGAAGGGGGCGTGTCCATGTTAGTGAGCTTCTGCTGTAAGCAATGTGTCCAACAAGTAGTTTTTCCTAATATTACAAGCACAAACTTTTGTAACTAATGAAATATTTTGATTTTTGACTTAAAAAGTGCAACAAAGTTTAGCCTTTTGAGGCTCATCTTGAGATGAACAGATCACGACAGAGAAACAATTGCGCTGTACCGCAACACACAACACACACACACACACACACACACACACACACACACACACACACGCACACACACACACACACATGCACTGAGTCATAACTTGCAATGTTTTTAGCCACAGGGAAATCTTTTATCCACATAACTAGATTAAGTCACAGTGAGCTCCGATCAGCTTAATTTGGATTCAGCTCTCTTTGCCCCTCCCTGATCTGCCTGTTACGACGTCTCCATGTGTGCCTGTCACTCAGTCTGCCTAAGTGGCAGGATGTTTTGCTCCTTTTATTCCTATCACCTCATTTTAACGCCTGCCTGTCTGAGAAATCAAACGAACAAACAAACAGAAACGCCACAGGCTAAAGCCTTCCATTTTTAGTGATTTTCCTTCCCCAGCTCAATTGTTTTTTTTTTTTGTTTTTTTTCATGAATGACATAAAACATCTTTACTCCAGTAACGAGCAGATTTGTACATTTGAAGCGTTTTTGTAACCAGAAGCATGTTTTTCCCCCTCATTTGTAAACATTGTTAATGAAGTCGCTCTTTTTTATTTATAGACTTGAAAGATATTGATGTGTGCGGTTTGGAATGACATGCATTTCCTCCAGGAAATAATGTTCCTATTCCCAGATTTAGCATCTCATCTGCAAGGGGGAATATTTTCAAGCCATTTATTTACTAACAAATGAGAATCAAGCGCTTTGAGTGTTCTGGCATCTCAAAGAATTCTACAGGATTTGCTTGGAATCAAAAACTAATTCTGTCTGACTGTTAAAAACTAATTCTGTCTGACTGTTAACTTCGTGAAGCCTTGATTTGCCATTTGAACATTCTGCGTTCTTGGTCAACTATGACTATCATTTACCTGTTGATCTAAAAGCAGATTTTCCAATTTACTTGGTTAATGTTCAAGGCAAAGCCTTTTTTTTGGAAGTCAACATTTGGACATTGGATATTTTATGCCACTGTTAATCTCACTGGTAATCTTTTGTACAGTGATTCTCAAATGACGTAATTTGAAGGCAGATTAGGAGTAACATGAAATTTGAACAGGGTTTATGGAGGTATCAGCGAATCTAATTTGCCCTATTGTCCGTTGAAGGCACACCTTCAATGAATGGCCTATTTTAAAACCGTTTTCATATATAAGGTGCTTTCACCATAAGGCACATAGAAGAGAAGCCATAGTAGTGGCTGGGCTTGCACCATGCAGCCACAAGATGGAGCTGCGCTAAAGGGAAAAACAAATCAGATAAGTCAGTCAAACTTTACATTAGACAATCAGAAAGCAAGAATAATGATTAGTTCTGGAAAGTACTATCTAAAAAATGAGGACGGAATATCTCTTAATTACATTCAAAGATCAATGTCAACATGATTTTAAAAGAATACAATTATTCCATTAAATATTAAACTTAATGTTTTTAATCAAATTGCGAACAAAAAAATACCTTAAAATATATTGTTTTGCTGATTAAAACACAGTTTCTGGATTTGTTTTATAAAATCACATTCTTTTTACAAAAACCTTTTCACACCTTGTCGAAATTTCAAAAAGGGTGTTTTTTTTTTTGTCCCCCCAAAATTAAAACGTGCAGTTTATTCGGTATATAAGGCGCACCGGATTGTAAGGCCCTCTGTCAGCTTTTGAAAAACTTTAAGGCTTTTAGGTGCACCTTATAGTATGGAAAATATTGCAGAGTAATGCTTTTGAATGCCGCTCCCATAAACATATCCATAGTGGTGTGACGCTAATGTCTTCTGGCGTTTTTTAATAAAACGCATTTGAAAATACACATTCTAAGAAACTAAAAACCGATGGTGCTATTTAAGCCTATTTTTTTTTTTTTTTTGCATCCAAAAATGCTTTGCTCTGCTTAGGGGGCACTAAAAATAAAATGCACAAGGTTGTACATTATCGAAAAGATTGAGAAGCACTGCTCGAGTTTATTTATTGAGGACTTGTATGCGTTAAGGGAACCCTAATCTATGTTTATATTCTAAATATTTGATCAATGGATTGTTCCCAAGGCTGGAGCGCAATAATATGAGTGCTTGCGCAGCTTCGACAGACACATTTTCCTGCCCTCTCTCAGCTTGTCTTTTTTTTCCTCCTAATTTTCGGAGTAGTCAAATCAGCAGTTACATAACGGACCTCTGACTCTCACTCTCCCAATATGTTCACTCACGCTGTCCAAATGTGAGGAACAAGGCATATCGCCGTGGTTTCCATCCACTCCAGCCTTGAGAAGACAGGCCGCGAGCCTTGTTCATTACTGAAAAATACAAAAAAAAAAAAAAGGGACCGAGATGTGAGGACTAAAAGATGGACAAGAAGTGGGAGGGGAACGGGATAAGAAGGCACAAAAAAGCGGAATTATACGGAGGGCCAGAGGGAAGGAGGGGACGGATGGGACAGAAAAAGAAAGGGGAGGGGGAAGGTGGTGGATAATGAGGGATGGAAAGGAAAGAGAGGGATAAGCAAGAAGGGGTTGGGGGGTGCAAAGAGAGAGTTGAGGAGGCAGGCGTTTGGCCTGCGGGATTGCGGCGCGTTTATCCTCCTCTGCAGCCGCCTTGTGAAGCGCTACCTCAGGAAAAGACTTCTAAAGCAGGGTGGCCGCCACTGAGCTCTTAATACCCACAACATACACAAGGGATTGGGGGGTGACGATTCCTGCGCGAGGACTCGTGTGTTTCATATCATATCTCTGCAGACCTTATCCACTGCCCGCCGCGAGGTTACCTCGAGTCGGCTGCGGGCGTGACGTTAACGGACTGGAAGCTTTTGGAGCATGGGCAGGGGTTATGTGCTCTGACTTTTCTGATTTCTTACTTGAGACTCGTCATTTTGGGGGGGTGGTATAATGACCTATATTGACCTAATAACATATGATGGGTGCATATAATTTATATAATACATTAATACATCCTCTTTTGCAGTAATATCGAGAAAAAAAAAAAAATGACCCAGGCAGTATGAACATAATTACTGTGTGGTAACGAATAGGGATGGAGTATTTTTTTTCTTAGCTGAATGCATTGCCTGTTGCTTTACTCCATTATACTAAAACAGCCAAATGTTGTGAGAAGGACAGTTAACGCTTCGAAATAAACTGTATCATAACATGTGCAAACAACCTTGATACGAGTTTATTTTAGTTTACAGTATTAGTTCCTCTCGCAAGCATGGTTGCGATGATGGGCTACTTGATAATCTTTTGCTCCTAGAGAGCATTTCACAATGTAAACAACACAGTAGTTTTTTTGTTTTATTTTTTCAATTGATGTTGGTTTTTTAGGGTTTTTTTTCACCAAAGATACCTCGAAGCTCGAGCGGTCGACCACAATGGATGCATTGAGTACCCCTGATTTACACATTTTTTACTTTGTTTCGTTGTCCCTCAAAGTTGAAAAAAAAAAAAGCAATGAAACAAAAACTAGATGGTGGAAAATGTACATGTACTCAAAAAAGCTTGTCAAACAAATTCCGGGACAGATTTTCCCGCAGTGATATCAAGGTTCTGAGTAACAACACAAAAAGAATGCACTGAAAATAACAATAGGATTACACTCTTATGAGATGGTGATTTCTATTCTAATCTATTTAATGTTCATATTTTTCCATATGCTCAAACTGAAGCAGCACTCCAGTTTCAATGTGTATCATACCAGCTATACAGTGAAAATAAAGGTATTCTATTCTATTCTATTCTATTCTATTCTATTCTATTCTATTCTACTCTATTCTATTGATTTGTGTCCACAGTAGTGGACATTGTTTTTGGTCTGTATCTTTTGTATCATTGGCGCTGCCCTACCCTTCCTAGTTTCCTCAGTAGTGGACATCCTGGTCTTTCCAGTGGTCTCATTTCTTTGGGTGGGATACAACTTACTTGGCACCCCCACTGAGACGAATGAATAGGCTGGGTCTCAAGAAGATATAATAGGCAGTAAAAAAAAAGAAATAAAAAAAAAATCGAACTATATTTTCTGTACTATTTGAATTTTACTTTGATAAAAAGTGAATCAATACTTCAACTTTGAGCAGGGTATTTTCCAGAGTACTTTTTCCCCCTCTGGTTCCATCCACAAAGTGTTTTAAATAAAGAAGCCCTGCCCACTGGGAATTGCTCTAAAACTCCCTGTGAGCGCCAGCTTATAGAAGAACAGAAAATACTGCATGCAATGTTCTCCAGAGGCTCCCGAATGATTAATTCAACAAAAGAAATACCTAACGGGTGATAAAGATGAAAGATGTGAAAGAAATTTCCTCTTTTGGATGCATCTTACTGACAGCGTTCGAAGATCGTGCAGACTCTCTCGCCGTCATTCCTGCCAAGTTTCCTTCCCGGGCTAATTAAAGTGACTTTCATATTTGACAAACACAAGCCATAATGTATACTCATGATAAATAGATTATGATAGCGAAAAGTGTGTAGCATAGATATACAACTCGCCCCACTTATATCAATGCCAACTTACGATACGCCCTCCATATGATATGGTACTCACTTTAAAGATATCATTGGAATAAAATAATCGATAATAATATAAAGGGTCAGTTTTCATGACAGATATAATTGATGGCCTTTAAGGGATTGATAAATTGTGAATTAAGATCTGTCATTAATTAAAATAAAAGAGCTTAGCCGTGACTTGCTATGTTAGCGTCATTGCTATATTTAGCTGCGGCTGTAGGCTCAGCTGTTTGCTTTACATTGATGTAGTAGGCTAAACTTGAGTTGCTTCTCCGCTAAACAAATTTCTACTTATAAAAAATGAACATCACTGCCTGTATCTCTGCGTTTTTAAAGTTAAATTTACCATATTACTTCTTTGAGAATTCGTAATACTCTAATGATTTTTATTTTCAGTTTTTGTGTATTTTCTATGGTAAAAGGTTCCTATGGATCAGTTTTGGAACCCAATATGTATGAAATACCATTTTTACACATTTTCGTAATTAATCAATGATGTAATATCCATTGCACAATTAAGGTAGTTTTTAAATTTACATACATTAAATACATATCATTACATGGATGTTTAATGATACTTTGAAAAGGTTTACCACAAAGGTAGTCATTGAAATTGTATTTCTTGTACTTTTACTCTTTTTTTAAAAAAAAAAAAATCTTCGAGTGACTCGCTTAGGTTTCCCATACACTTTAAATTGGGAATACAAAAATGTTTTGATGAATAATGCAGCCAGTTCATTGACAACATTTTTTTCTTACAATTCTGAAAATAAAGAGAAAATTTGCCAGGTTTTGTGCTGACTTCTTTCATCCTCAACATCAGCTCTTTTCCACAACTTGGGAATGTAGTTCAGAGTTCTAAAGTTGTCTCCTCATCAATATGCAATTAAAAGTTTGCTAAAAGTGGCCAAGATCATACCATTGCTAAAATCATTCCCCATGGCCAGTTTTACTTGCAAAATGAAATTAAATTTTCAAGTATCTCATGAAAGGTTTCAGATACTTTAAAAGGCCCTATAAATCTGTGATTTTTGGACCAGAGATGACATGTTCAGGTCATTTTGGCCATTCGTGAGGTCGTCCAAGAACCAACTCATTCAGACATTTCCTCAAATTGCCACAAAATTGCATGAGGGATTCTAAATTGTGAGAAATTTCTGTCTCTATCACCCCATAATTGATTCACTGTGATCCCCAGAAAAAAGGGCTCTCGACATCTTTTTCACCACTCAACATGAAATTGGATTGTCAATTCGAACATAAGATGCCTCGAGAGTCCATGCCTGAGAATGATCAGGAAATCTTTTTTTCTTTCTTTCATTCTTTCCATCACAATCACAGTATCAATTTGTATGGTCATCACTGTTGACCAATGAGCTCCCGCGGTAGATTTTCATCGACCCGTGACCCTCGACGAAACATCAAAACCTGAGCGAGGCTTCACGGCGCGCTATTAGAAGACTAACCACCCGTGTGATAACATCTTAAGTGCTTTTTAATGGCGGCGTAGGGGGTCGCTGCGGTGTGCTCGCTAAGGTCTTTGTTGCGCGGGTGTTTACTCGTGCATGGGCCCTTATCATCAAACGCTGTCTCATTAAGAGAATAGAGAGAATAGACCACATGGAAATATAGAGATGTAGGCTTGTGAGGCCTAAGAAGGCAGCATGATATTAAAGGAATTTAAAAAGGAGCATTGTGCAACTGTACTTCAACTATGCAGTTTTAGAAATCTATTGAGTTACAGTAGAACTCCTCTACGAGGAAATCATATTTGCACCCGGAATTTTTTCACAACGGGGGACTTTTCATCAAGCAAATCTATGTCTCGGACGTAAACATAAAAAACGTGCAATCTACAATCTGACTAAAATTAAAAACAAAACCACAAAGACAGAACGAAATTGCCAAATCTACAATAAGCATTCGTTCTCATACTTATGTCAATTTCCTGCTTAATGTCTTTCACTTTGCTTCATCCATCTTTCATTTTTCTTACATTTTTTAGAGTTTTTTTTAGATTTAGATTTTTTTTGTATATTGTATTGTATTGTATTGTATATTGTAATTCGCCGGTACAAATACCTTTATGGTTTGTCTGAAAAGAATTACCGTGATCCAAATACCGTAAACAACTCCTGGCCAGCACCATGTCGGGGAGAGATGAGGAGTCTGTTAAAAACTGTTTGGAAGAATTTAGATTTACTAGGATTATCTACCTCTGTTATAGAGTAGTGTTGTTTGTATGCTGTAGACTCAATTTACTGCCACCTAGAGTATGGGAGAATCTCTTCTGACTGCGGGGGAAAGCCACTCCGAGAATTAAGTGCTTCAAAAGGCGTGCCGGTGCGTCAAGTATAAACCAAGATAGACTTTTGCTGCAGGCTTTTTTTCACTATAATGATTTTCAGTGCAGCGCAAATGGAGAAAAAAAAATCGTATTATGCAACAGGGGGATGGAAAGGGAAAAGCTTCAATGCATGGACTGTTTTCACACTGGGGGGTATTTTTGCACATGCAGGTTTCGTTGTAGAAGAGTTATACTGTGAACTACGGAAGCCTGGAGCTACTAATGTGTTTTTATCAGCAAACTTGTCCTCACATACTTGTAAATACATTCAAAGATTGGCACCAATGCTAATATCTTGTAAAAATGTTATGTTCCTATCACTACATTCAAAAGCATTAAATTAGATATGCTGAAACCTGAAGAAACCCTCTTAATAACTCATGTACCCCCTATTGAGGACCTCAACTCTAAATTGCATCATCTGTATAACAGATTTACTGAATTTGGGTTTCCTGGATGATGTGCAGTACTTAACAACTGCACAATTCTTGAACCCAACATTAGTAGCCAAACTTAACAAGACTGAATACGAAATGCTAAAATGTTTGAAAACAAATACAAGTGCCTGGGATGGACTGTCTGGACTCTTATAAATGTAAAATTATGTCTTTGTGATTGAATGAGTTCATGAAAAACTGACCCAGTTTAGTCATAAATTGCTTCCTGTTCCAATTAATTAGCTCTTAATTTGGAGATCTAAATCTACGGTTCTTGTTACGGCATTAAATAAAACCCATTAAATTACATTTGCTGACACCGAGAGGAACCCTATTAAAATTTCACGTACTCCCCGAAGTGACTTTCCGTACTCTAATTTGAGAAGCACTGTCCTGCTAGATTCCCATGAAAGCAGTTTGACTGGCAAAAGTGAATGCTAATGATTACCTTTATAAATCATGTAATAAACGAGGACTTTAATGGCCTGACAGATATTTCTGACAAGAGGGGAAACATCTGCTTCATAAATGTCATCGCTCCAACATAAACTGCACAGGCCAAAGAGGGCGAGTTCGTTACGTTAGCTTGTGCCAACTTCGCATGTGCTCTGCTTACATGACCTCCATTCCGGAGATTGTAAATAATGTTCCATCGAATTAAGCAGGCTTAAATCCTAAAGCTTCGTCTTGCTGACAGAGTCTTTGGTTTGTAATCTGGATTCACAGCAACCAGTGAGGTTTTTGGGGATGTATGTTTTTCATTTTTCTCTGAAATAACGTCACTGTCAGGTAAACATTTAGTGGATGAGGCTGGAGTGGGTCACCAATTACTGTATTTTCCGCACCGTAAGGCGCACTACATTATAAGGTGCATAGAATAGAA
This sequence comes from Hippichthys cyanospilos, assembly GCF_059441005.1. Taxonomy (NCBI): domain Eukaryota; kingdom Metazoa; phylum Chordata; class Actinopteri; order Syngnathiformes; family Syngnathidae; genus Hippichthys; species Hippichthys cyanospilos. The sequence goes on along the minus strand of NC_142377.1, from coordinate 10,096,755 downwards.
GCTACAGTAGTGGCTGGGGTTGTGCTATGTATCCACTAGATGGAGCTGTGCTAAAGGGAATGTCAACAAAACAAACAGATAAGTCAGTCCAACCTTTCAATCAGAAATCAAGAATAAGGATGTTTTTTGGAAAGTATTGTCTTAAGAATGACAAAAAAAATACTTCTTGTTTACATTAAAATACTATTTAGATTGATGTAAGGGCGAATCTATAGTTTAATATTGATGGAGTATCGTAATAAGCCCTGCATGCAGGCAGTTTAACACAACCAGAAAATAGAGCAATCGCTTCAAAACGCCTGAGGAGGGAGGCAAAACAACATAAACACAGCCAATCTCACAGTTCATGACAGTTGATGATGCCATAAAGTGGGAAACTTTCCATAAAAGAGAGGACAAAAAAACTGAGTATTGCGCTTCGTAACGTGAATAAAACGCAAGCCAGTTTCGCCACAACACGGGGGTTTACTGTCTTATATTGCTTCAAAATTGGAGGATATAGAGCATATCAAAAGTTCAAAAATGTAATTTGTTAAAAAAATACATTCATAACTGAAATGCAGATGTAAAACTGGAAGAATTTACATGGCCAGTAAGTTATTTTACTTTTTCATTCCCCAAAAATTAAAACTCACAATTTAAGCCTTGTATAAGGCGCACCAAACTAAGGTGCACTGTCAGTTTATGAGAAAATTGAAAGCTTTTAGGTGCGCCTCATAGTGTGGAAAACAAAATACCTTTGTTGAATAACTCACACCCCAATCCCCGACTGCGGTAGTTAAAAGAGGTGGAGGAGGCTCGGAGATGCCGAGCGAGTAATTAAACGAAGATTGCAGGCTATTGAAGGATCTCCGGGGCTAATACAGTACCTCCTCTTCCTCACTCCCAAGATGAAGATGACAGTTAATGATTGTATTGTATTTTTTAAAGCACTTCAGATCCTATATTCCATAGCTCAGTCCAGCTCTCTCCACGCAGAACAAGCAGGAGCACCTCTTTAATATCGACCATTTTTGCCTTCATGTTCCATTAGCAAATTGCCAAAATGTGCCTCTCTCCTCCCCGCGTGCCCACTAACTCCTCCATTAGGAAACTAACAGGGGAATGTATTCATTTAAAAAGCAGGAAAAACAATAAACTTCCCTCCGGGCTCTCTTTTTTTATTTTTATTTTATTTTTCAACTTTGCAGAAGCGAGGCGCTTGGACGTGGACCTGAGTCATCTCATCATCGGGCTGAGGGATGGTGAGTCCTTTATTTGTGTAATCCCACCGGCCGTGAAGTTCTGCTTGACCAGCACACCGCCGATTTTGTCCGACTGTGTTTTGATGTCATGTGTGTACCCGCCGAGATAAGATAATCCCATCCATCTTCTGGAGAGTTGTATAGAAAAAAAAATACAAGCTGCTTTACAGGACACAAGCTTTGACCTTGGACCGTCGTGTTTCTTGTTAACGCTCGGCTGCTCACATATCTTGACCAAACACTTTTGAACTTTACGGGATTTATTTTTTTTTCCAAGCAAGGGCATTAAGGATTTTGAATTGCATCCGTTACAGGATGTTTTTGGACAGCTGGGGACAAAGGTCAAAGTCTTGACTTTATTTGACTTCCAAATGTTTAGCGTATTTTGTTTCCTAAATGTCAAGAAACCAAGAACAAAACTGATACGGTACGCTAGGCTATCATAAGGCATAACATGATTTGATATAGTATGATGATATTCTGTTAGAACAATCAAACCTAATCAATTAATCGACGACTAATCAATGTTCACATAAATCGGAAACATTGCTAATAATTGAATTTTTTACTTTAAATAATCCGAATCCCGATTTTCAGCCATGCAATAGTAATTCTTCCGATTGCTGAAGTCATTTTGGGAACTTGGTCGAATTTTCCTTTTGTTTCATCCAAATAAAACACTTGATTGTTTCTTTGGGAAAACGACGTACAAACCAGTGACTTAATTTGTTTTGTTGTTGTTTATTTTTGTTTGTTTTACTTAATAATGCAAAATTAAAAAAAAAAAACAGTAGGAAATAACCTCAAAATGAGAAAAAATGATTTTGTCCAACACTTGAATACAAATTAGATTTTGATCGATTAATCAGTAGGATGATTGATAGTGTCATCATTTATACAATACTGTACACTACTGTATAGCATGCTACATTATGAAACATGATGAAACATAAACGCACAATAAATCATTAGGGATGTCCCGATCACATTTTTTTTTTCATACTTGTGTGGTATGGCCGGATATGATACGGCATCTTATACAATTCAATGCTACATTGATATGATATATTTCGTTTCGGTACACATTACGATGTCATACAATACAATGTGGTATGATATGTTGAGATACAATATGATTTGATGCAATATGTTACTATACATAATGGCGCTACCATATCCTTCTTTTCATTTGTGTCTACAATATTGGACAATTATTTTTGGTCTACGTCATTTGACTCAGTGGAGCTTCTCTACTAAGTCCTAGTGTCTTCATTTGAGGACATCCTGGCTTTTCCAATAATATCTCATGTTTCTTGCTGAGGCAAAATGGACAAAAGAATAGGTTGGCTCTCAGGATATAATAGAGCGCAATACAACGCAACATTTAAGACACCATAAGAAAACGTATGTGTGTGTGTGTGTGTGTGTTTGTTTACCTCCAAATCTGCGGATTATTGCACATCCCAAAATTTCGGAGTCATGATTTTAGGTCTCCCCGAGTATTAATAAGTTTTGTCCTGTGTTGCATCCTCACATATCAGGGTTAATATCAAACTTCGGCAGATCCAATCATTGAGATGAGGTGTGCTTGATTCTGTTTACGCCATCTGCTGTGTGATATAATTGAATGTGCTGCATGCTATAATTTGATCTATCTGTGTGCGAATTGCGTGTGTGTGTGTGTGTGTGTGTGTGTGTGTGTTGTCGCTCATTCAGCGCAAATCAAAATAGAAGAGTCTTGCAGGGATTAGTGGTAGCCACTGAACTTGTTATGGCAATAACCTCTTCACTTGATGAAGGTGATATAACGCCTCTCATAGCAATGATGATATTATACTGCATTGAACCACAAAAAGAATGCTACATACTTCTTTTAATAAGCAGGATCGCACTAATTAAAGATTCTCTAGCAGAAACTATGTTATCTTATTTAATATTTATCATGTTTTGTGTTTGTTTCGCCTTATACCTTACTTTGTTTATATACCCCAGTGTGCAGTATACATTATATGTAATGCTAATCTCATTTTTTGATTGGTTTTGTTCCAATGTTCAATTATATATAGCACAGCATAGCCTGACCCCAATATCATCCTGAGAGACTATTAATGTATAATTTATTGTATAACATTTTCTGTGGATGAATCACAATCTCCCAAAATAAATAAATAAAATACCACCAGCTTTACAACTACTATAATGTTCAGTTGTGACCAACATGGTCAGAGATGTGACAAGATACATTCTGATACAATATGTTACTGTAAATTATGATAAATACTTCCCTATATTATAGGATAGGGGTATATTTGTGTACGAGCATATAATCTTTCACAATTGGGTACAGTGGGGAATGATAAGATTTACACTCAAGGAGATAATATGAGAAATTGAGACAGTGGTTTTCAATTTAATTTCAATGAAATATTTTTCTGCCAGGTACCCTCAAACCCGTGGTTCTCAACCTTTTTTCACTGAAGTACCGCTTGTGAAATATATTTTCACCCTTTAACGAGTGCAATGCATTATAGGTTAAAAAAAACAAAAAACAAAAAAAAGACGTAAAACGATTTCAAACATTTCAAACGTCATTTGTATTGGTCCAAAAGAAATAACTAAAATATGATTAAATATTTGTCCACAAAAATAATCAACATAAATTGTCATACCTTTTCTCAAAAATAAATACCTATAAATAAATATTTGTCCACAAAAATATTAAACATAAATCACCCTCTTTTGGAATTACAGAAGAGCTCTGTCCACACAAAATAAATCATAACTTGACAGGTAACGAGAGGTGGCACATGAAAAGTTCAAAATTCCAAATCATTCAAGCTAGGGAGAGAATCTGGGTTTTTTAAATGATGAAATTGAATATCCTACTGAACATAGAATTCGCTTGTGAACTTATATTTTCCTGAAACATTGAATTAACTCAGTAATTATTTTTAACATAGTTTTTTGTTTGTTTAAAATTTCCAGTACCTCCTGGACTTCCTTCACGTACCCCACGGGTACTCGTACCTCTGCTCCAACCAGTGCAAAATATGTTTCGATCGGGAATAAAAAAATATTAAAAAAAAACCCAGAGCTGGGTCCTCTGTGTCTTATTTATTAAACTTTGAAATGACATTAAATAAAATTCAAAGGGGGTCATTGAAAGGTTGTCCACTGGTCTCCAACATTAACCCTTGTGCTTTATTTTGACCATCTTTTGCTCATTTCCAATCAATCCTACAATTTTACAATCTTTATAGTGGCCATGTTGAAATTTGACATGTTGTCAACATCTTGGTGAAACTTCAGCTCCCTTGTGTCTTCTTTCAATGCTTTCCCCTTGATGTGAAATGCCTTTGATATAACCATCAACATTAGGACAAAATACCGCACAAGTGTTCAGGATTCAAAGTGTTTATTGTGATGTGCACAATGTAGGAACAAGTTTCTCCGTCCAATTTGTATACAGACAGTGATTCATGAGAGTTGTTTGGAAATGGTTCGGTTTTGGGAGTTTCTCCAAACGTTTTCAAAAAAATGTTCAATCCAAAGTCCTCTAGACTCAATACAGTAAATCTAGCAAACAGCTTCCGTGGTTGGCAGAGGAAGACTGTGGTCACAAGCGTGTCACTGGTACACAGCCAGGATGAGGCTTTACACGTTTTAAATCCTCCAGCGCTGATCAAAAGCAACTCTTGCAACTCACACATGCGCTAAATCCACATCCAAGGCTTGATGACAAAAAACTTGAGCAATAAAAACGGTCGCTGACCTTTGTGTCGCTACTCACCGTGCAGATGGTCCTGGGCATGTTTCTCGCTAGTCTCTTTTTGCATCATTCCTTTTATTCAATGGCCCGTTTTTACTATAGCCTGCTGTCATCTTTTTATTAAAAAAAAAAAGAAAAAAAAAGTTTCCCGCTTTGCTGGTCCTATAAACGTGGTCAATATGTTCTAATTAAATCATCCCATAGAGTCCACACCATCCAATAAATCGTAAAACTTTTATGTGATGAATAAGTACATTTTTGATGGCCCTTTTATTGTCAAAGTAAGCTCATATTAAAATGTTGCTTGTGTCAACACTCTTTGGATGAATGTGATGCAAGGAGAACATTTGGATTTGATTCAAATAACGAAAAAAAAGACCCCAATCATGTCTTGTTTGGAGGCTTTTAAGAGGATTTTATAAATCTCAAATACCCACAGTTCAATCTATTTTTTTTAATGCACAGGCTTAAACAAAACTGTGTCAATATTTACAGTGTGTTGGTTTGAAAGTGTGGGTGGAGAATGAAAGGAATAGTCAGAATACAAAGACTGTTTTAATGAAAAAAATCATTACTAGGAAAGAGATGAGATCTCATTTGACACGATCTTGCGAGACGAGAATGCTACCAGGTTTCTCGGCCTTGCGCATCTTACGATATGATTATATTTTATTTCTTTGCTTGCTGGGCCACGGGTGCAACAAAATGCAAGAGAATGAGATGTGCGTGGTGCACTGAATTAAAAGCAACAAAACTGCAAGCTGCAAAAGTGGTGAGAAAAACAGTCAAAGCATCAAAATAAACCTTATTATACCAAATATAAATGGACCCGAACATTTTGGCTCGCTTTTATTTTGAAGTATTTCCCAGAGGCATGTTGCAATAATGGTGACAGCATTCTACTGCACATACTGTTCTTCCTTCTGGAGTCTCGCCTTATGATATAAACAATACAACTTTGTTCTGAAATCACGTTCAATCTCCAATTCAGCACACACACAAAAAACATTTTTCCCCATTTTTTTTCCCCAAAGTGAAGACCAAAAGTATGGGTTTGTCATACAAACGGTTAAAAATTAGATCATTTTTTATTCGATACCTCTCGAGGATGATCAATCCGTCACGTAAGGAGAGTTTTGATGCACAAATGCACATTTTTATATTGTTCGCATTCTTACTTCCTTGTTGATGGGTATGTCCTGTATTTGGGAAATTACAGTAATGATGCTGATATGTCATTTCATGGTATTTTTCACAGTGTTGAACATAAATTAGCCGCTAGCTAACTGCGTTTGAGTGCCAGCAAGAGCAGTTGGATTAATTTTCCGAAGCTCTGCTTTTGAAACGGTTGCTGTTCCTACTGATCACTTTTGGACACAACAACCTGAGTCAGATTTGTCTTCTATGGCTTTGACATCACATTGTCTCATTGAAAACTTTATGAGGAGAGTTGCCTGAAATATCAATTTAATTTTAAGTTAAAAAAAGTATATATTTTTTTTAAGAACTGATAATATTTGGTCATTCATTAGTAAAAGAAAATGTGTAATTTTGTTTCTAATAGTTTTTCATTTGGCTAAATAAATGTATTTTATTATTTTTACCCAAAAAACTAAATATTCAATAGAAACATCACGGGAGGAATACAGTATGCACATTAATTTCGAATCGCCTGTATGTCGAAAATTTGGTTTCACAGTGTAGTAAATGAATGGTAAAATATTAGCATATCAGACAAAGACATTTCACAAACACTATGATTTATGCTGACCACCAAACCTGCCACGGGCTGCATGGATTTTGAAACTAGCACATCTGCAGCAGAAAAATGAGCCTGTAACAAAAAGTGACTCCCCTTTTTTATGTTTACTTTTGCATGCTATTGTTAATTTTTTGCAGTCTGCTCAATGAAAAGAAAACTTTGAAAACTGGAAAACTTATATTGGGCGTTATTTAATATCATTCATTTTGCCAGACTCACCTCGTTCTCGTGGACTGAATCTCGTGAAACATTTCCTCTCGTGGGATCGGTGTTTTGTCCCACCCCCAACATGTTTTAAGGTTATTATATTTTACTTATATGAAAGCTTATGATAAAAAGGACATTTTCTGGAATCTGAAGAGGGATAGGTAAAATTCCAACACAATGTAACAAAAGGCTGACGAAACAGTCAGTCTTGGGTAATACTCCGAGACCACTCATCATTATTGCCTCAGTCAAGAAATGTTTCATTCAAAGTCAAAGTTGACAGTGTTACCGCAGAACATCAATGATTAAAAGAAATTGCTTGAGTTTTGAAGCCAGCCAATATAAAATAATGATGTCTATATCTTAGCTACAAAGGATTGTTTGAACTTGCTTCTGACACAATTTAATTGACCACTTGCACTCCAATGAATTAATTAGCACAATGTATGATAATCATTTATTTTAGTTCGCTGAAATATTTCAGAATTTTTGTCTGATTGTTTATGGAATTTAAACCTAATTTTAAATTACTAAACAACATTAAAGTGTTTCTTTGGAAATCACGGGGATTAAATTCCAAAAATACTCTTTGAAGTATAAGTTGATGTTTTTTTCTTTTTTTTTTAATATATAATATATATGTGTACATGTATATATCGGGATATGTACGTGTTTTTCTTTGAGTAAATTTTCCATATTTTTATATTTTTATTGTTTATTATTTATGGTTTCGATCATTTTATATATTTTTCCAGGTTGTTTTAGGGTGCTCTTTCATTTCTCTTAAATGTTTTTTTTTTCAAATAACAGTAAGTTTTTAAGTTGTTTTTTTTTTTTATTTTGACATTTTTTTTGGTTAGGATGAAACAATGGAGTGGTGGAATTTGTCGGGACTTTAGACATAATATTGGGACTGTAATGATTAAAGCAAGACATCTGAACATCCTTATTGTTGCAAACCTTTCTAACACAAGGCTAGCCACAACATTGCTAACATATAAACATAAAATCACCCAACATATTCCCTTAATAAAACAGTGCCAGACGGAGATCGCTCAGGTATGCTTAATGAAGCGTAGCTAATTATCAAACATTAGTAAAAACGGCGTTCCGGCAACCTGGGGAGTGCATTAATGTTGTTCTGGCAATTAGCGCTAGCCTAACTAAGTAGCCTTTACTAAGACGCCATTTGTCACACATCTGTTTATGAGCTTCCTGAGAGTCTGTATCTATTTTCTTTATGCTTGTGCTGTCACGTGCCTCCATTTGTCCCATAATCCGTAAGGCTTGGCATAGACAGAAGCGCCTGGATCTTGGGGGGATTGGGACGCGTCCCACCTCATTCATCAATCCAAGTAAACAGACTGAGAGAAGTCATTGGTTGTTTAGTGCTGTGGTTCTCAATTGTTCTTCAACCAAACACCACCTAAAAACACTCCATATACCACCATCAGGACCAGTAGCTATATATATATATATATATATATATATATATATATATATATATATATATATATATATATATATATATATATATATATATATATATATATATATATACGTATGTACACATATATATTATATATTTAAAAAAAAAAGAAAAAAACATCAATTTATACTTCAAAGAGTATTTTTGGAATTTAATCCCCGTGATTTCCAAAGAAACACTTTAATGTTATATGCAAATTTCACACAAGGAGGGCGGTGCAAGGGGGATTTGAACTTGGGTCACCGAACTGTGTAGTGAACGTGCTAACCACAGCACCTCCGAGTCGCCTCTAAGTCAATATTTATTTAACTTGACAAAAAATTTGTACCATATGCAACATTTAAAATGCATTTAAATTCAAATACGACGCGTGGTTAATGATACATAGCACTTGAGTTACTGGTACCTCATTTTAGCGTTTTAGCGTAGAGTCTGACACGGACAGGAGCAGTTGGGAGCGGTTGAACGTGTGCAGTGTTTGCACAGGATGAGGAATCCACTGTGGCGAAGATTCAAAAGGACCAATTTTACACCAGCTTACCAGCAAGGAAGTGAAAGGAGGGATGAGCGCTGCCTAGAGACCGTCAGATGCTACACAAGGGAATCCGTCTACAGCACGGCCGACCAAGGATGCAATGATTCTAAATTGGCTTGCAAGGGAAAAAAAGGGGGAGGGTTGCTCCATATAAACACGAATGAATAATATGGAAAAAATGGCCTAGCTCCTAGTCAGCTCTTTTCGATTGGTTGCTTGATGTGATGCAGATTTCAATCACCCGTGTCGGAAAGTTCAGCCATCGGCCAGAAAAATTGCAATTAGTTTTGGTCCTGGATTTAATCTTTGAAGAACGTTGGGCTTATTTGATCATTGTCCATCTGTATGAAGTATGTCTATAATCCGCAGTTTTAAATCCTTCTTTGTCGTCACGAGTCCAGTACGCAGAGGATGACGTTTAGGTTTAAATGACACCAAATTGGAGCCCAGTGTTCATAAAAAAAGGTTTGGTGTCATCCTATCAAATAATCCCAACATAGATGTTTAGATCTTTAGATGTTAAAGGTTAAATTTAGCGAGTACCAACTGGCCTTCCCATCCTGTATGCCTCCCTTTGTTGCTCATTGTCTTTATATGTTTTTCGGATGATTCAATTCAATTAAGTGAAATCTCATTGTCCTTGTACTTGTATTGTGTAATGACAGTAAAGAAACCTTGACTTTGAATAGATCACTAGTCCGTCATAAGATGTGGACATGATTTACATATGTGTTTGTCTGCTAAGGTCGTTTAATAGCTTCTCTGTAACAGTATAAGGGAATCCAAACATAACACTGCAGATACGAATGAGCCAACTTGTCTGGTGACAACATTATGGAGTGCATGTAACATGATGGATGCTCCCTTAAACCCAATAAAAACAATAAGAGCAAGACGACTGGCTCGGAGACAGTGGCAGCTTTGAAGTGTATCTCGCGAAGAGACCGCGCTCACGGCAGATGGGAGAGCGCGATACTTGCTCGAGTTCGTCGCACCGGGATTGAAGCAAGCGACGCTGTAATCACTTGGCGTGTGAGTCGTGGCAGGTGGTTGGCAGCCGCCGACTCCATGTTGAATCCAGTAACTCTTGTCTTTATCGATCTGATTGTTGGGAATCGCTAACATGTGCTGCCGCAAAATCAAAACCAATTCAAAACATGATTGGTAATTGTAGAGTTGAAGAGAAGATTGCATGTTGTACCTTCTTATTTCTTATTTCTTACATTGTATACTGTGAGTAGGGACTTAGCTTTGGGGTGTGAATGTGAGATGCTATGCATAATTACGATACATCAGTGTGAGGCGTACAGCAGTCAGTATCCACTGAAATATTTTGTTTGACTGGCTCAGAAATACGTTTTACCTTCATGTACTTATACCATTTAAAGCTGTTCTAGTTCTGCAGTCATTATTTGTTACACACAAATAAATACCCAGGGACGCACAGAACAGGTACGCAGGTATGCAGAATGCCACATGCTTCATTTTGCGCATGTGCGTGCCTACCTATAACCCAAGACAACAACCGAGCATGAGCTGACCTTTTTTTTTCCCTGAAAAATGCCTCCAAGATGTGCCCTGACTTGAACCACAATTAAATGTGCAGACAAAATAGCAGACAAAACCAATGCGTTTGTTAAAGAGACAAATATTTTCAGTCATCCGTTATTTGACAAATATGAAAAGAGCATGCGAATGTAGCGCAACATATGGCTAACAAACAAGCTAATCGAGAAGCAATAGCTCATCGCCCTCTTGCTAGATGGGGAGACAAACTGCAGGAATGCAAATGTAATAGTTTTCTCTCTCATAAAGTTAAGAAGGTGCATCCCGTGTCTTCATAATCTGAGGATATTTGTTTGTTTACTGAAGTAGCTAGGATTGGCTGTCTGGGCCGCTTATCATTCTCATCAAGGAGATCAATTACGTGTGATTTTATATGATATTACTTAACCCCATTCCCCCCCCCCTAGATTTTCTGATTTGGCCTGATTTCCCTAAATGTGATAAGTGTCTGGAAATCCCTAGTAATTGTTATTTTTCCTGCCAAAAATTGGCATCGGCATAGTTAGCAATCAATTACCCCGATTTGTATGAAGAACTATGTAATATGACTAAACTTTCCAAGAGTAGAATAATACGATCGCCACACATGTAGACTGATTCAAACCCCGAATCTTAAAAAAGTGAGGCAAGCGATCGAACCACAAACTCACCGTGCTGCTCCAGAAACCGACGAATGTGATGCGACAACGCGGAATCATCGAAGCATTATTCACGGGGCGTATCGGTGAAGATGAACAGCCGAGCTCATGTTCCTCTCACGTTGGCGCTTCCACCACGCCACCAGTCTATTCATTCCTTTTCAAAAGCTTTTTTCCCCAAATCCTCTGAGCTTCCAGTTCTTTTGACTTCCGTCTCTATCTTACACTAGCTGAAAGAGAGCGAATTAAAAAAAAAAAAAAAAAAAAAACAAGCATACAGCCAGCCAGGCTCTGCCACCTCCTCAGATGCAGTGGAAGCAAGGAAGCAAAGGGACTTTTAATGAACAGGCCTTTTATTGATCTGTGGACAAAACTGTTGTTAATTATGTGCGGGTGGGCATTTAATTGAGCAAGGCAAACAAGATCCCCTGCTTGCTAATGCGTGGTCAGGAATGAAGAGAGTTTGATTGAGTCCTGTGCTGCCGTCACCAAAGGATGAGGCAAGCTAAGACTTGGCCGATTCTTTTCCACGCCCGCGTTCCTTTTTGCTTTCTTGGTGTCTCTAACCGTTTGTTTCACCCCCATTTGTCTCCTGACTCATGAAGAATGCCCTTCTGCTCATCATTTTTCCTCAATTTGTGACCTTTTGTTGTTGTTTCCATGCAGACTGCTGGTGTGTGGTGATTGTTAACTCGATCAAGCAGCGTTCCCTCTTACGGAATTATAGATGTTGGTCAAATTTACCCGCATGAATACTAATCTCATTGTTGCATATCAGAAAATACAATCTTGAATTTTCAAAGATTCAAACTCTGAAGCTCATCTGGTGAAGCATGTCGTCGCTCGAAATATACATATGTCACGTGTTTTCACAAACGCAGACTTATGCCGTGGATGTTATCGTGGAATTCCCATTTTTAGACAGCAATTCTACAATAACACCTCCTTAAGGTCTCCACTTTTATTTCCCAGCAGCCAAAATGTTCAAATTATAATTGATTTCTATAAAAATAAGGGGTTAGGAGACCATCACCACTGAACAATAAATGTGCCAAATTTAACTGTAATTTAAAATTTAAATGTAAATGGCTTCAAACTCGAGATTTCAACTTGGCAACATTCAAATTGCTCCAACTTCATTAATTCTTTAGCTCCCTGCAGGTATTCTATATTAGTTGAAAGGGAATTGGGTAAATTATCATGTGGTTCTTTCCCAAAATGTGTCTCTACTCCATGCAATTCCTCCTTATTATTTATAACCCTAATAGGGAAACTATTGCCATAGCTGTTATCTTGTCAAACTTTACGCTGCGATGAATTGGGTGGTAACATTTTAGCCCGGGTGCTCCCATGTGGACATCTCCATCGGAACCGGGCAATATATCTTCAAGACCAGCCGACGTTGACTTCAAGACCATGCGATGTTTTGTCGATCCGTAACGGATGCGAGGGATGTGATCGTCAAGTCAAATTGCTTTGATTAGAAGGCACCTGCCCTTTTGCAAACACTTTCTATCGACTCATTTAGTGTGCCAGTTTGATTAAAAACAAACAAAGGCAACTATTACAAACTAATGATCCTTACCTTTATCTGCCCTAGCAACACAAATGACGCCAATCTCCTTCGTTATTGCCTCCTGTCGTTGATGAATTATTCCGTATATTTTGCACAGCCCTGCTAATTTACAGATAACAAGACAAGGCATACAATCTCTTTTTTTTTTTTAATCCTCCGGGGAAACCTAAGCGAACAAGACAAGCAAGCAGCATCACTGAACAAGTCCCCAAAGTGAAATTGAACAAATTGTACTATATATGTTGAAGGATGAGTCAGGGCACTTGTGTTTGTCTTGACGTTTGTGCAATCAAGCAGCTCTATGACTTATGCTTGTCACTCAGCATCAGGAGACCAAGGACTGTATGAACCCCGCCCATCTATAATTACTGCTTTTTAAGGGCTGCAGTTGCCCAACTCAGACGTTGCTTTTATAATGCCATTGAACCTCTTGAACCTTTTGAAAACCTCAAAGTTCTCCCAGATTTGGTCCATGTCACAGAAATATATGTTGGAGTGGAATATATGATTGCTCATGCTTTATGGTGGACCATGAGAGATGGAGACAGAAGGAGAGAGAGCGAGGGAGAGAGAGAGAGAAATACATTTTTTTGCAGTATTATTCTCAGGCAGGTGTCGGCAACCTTTCATTCACCTTTAACTGGGAGCTGCAAACGCATTATTACATGTTATTATAGTTCATCTTACTTATGAGTAATCATCATTAGCAAAAATAGTGATAGTTTCTGTGAAGAAAAACTTATCATGTCACAAGTTGTACTGTATGACAAAGCAAAGACCTTCTGATGTCAACCTCAATTTATTTGGCTGAAATCTTACGGGAATGTATCTGTCATGTCACGGCTTCTCAGTTTTTTTTCCCACCCTCCACTTCCCCTAAACCTCCTCTCCCATCATTTCATCAACTCTCCCGCGTGCGCCTTCCCCTGCAGATATTCCAGCCTATGTCTTACTAAGTGACGTGAGGCCAGATGGAGAAAGCGCTTGTGTTTGGATGCGCATGCGGCGCCATCACTTACCGCCATCATCCACGGTGTTGCGCTTCAGAATGTCTCTGTGATGTAGTTGTGCTTGACACCGACTGATGTCCGACCATGTTGGCAATAAACTATCCGCCACGGAGTGTGTGCTGTATAGACAGAGGAGATTGATAACCCTTGTTGCAATCAAAGTCAGTGGTTGTGATTCGTTTCTCCACAATGTGTGATCCATGCAGGAGGGCTACTTGTATTTACTCCAGCAGGTGTGTTTGTGTGTGTGAGTGGGTCTATGTAAACCCATCGTGTAAACGCCGCATGGACCTTCAGAGAAACAATTTTCCGATGGCTTTTTCATTACCATACGCTTTTGAGGCCGGTTTTGTCATGAGGACAGAGCAACATATAAACTGTTACTCCGGTTACTAAGTGGGGATTTATTTATTTATTTTTTGCTTACAAATTAATAATAAAAACTTCCGGATGCTAAAAATAGTCTATCTAGGGCAGGGATGCTCAATGAGTGGATCCTGGTCAAGTAGTCGATCACAAAGGTAATACTGGTGGATTGCATTGTGTTGCACAACATGAAAAAAAAAAAAAAAAGGGTCCATACAATGGGGTTACTCGGTTAAAAAAAGCAGGAAATAATCAGAGAGCTTTTTGCTCAGAGCTATTAACACTCTGAATAAAAACTAAACAAGAACACACTCAAAATAACACAAACATGACATTGCATGAAACTATGATTTGTATTATACATTTATTCTATTTATTGTTCATATTTATTAAACTCTTGTGGAGTACGTTGACAATTTTTGATCATTTTCTTCCATTTCATTTTCACCGTCTTTCAGCTAAGGGGTGACACATTCCTGGTAGTGTGATAACTAAGTGGTCATGCCATTTTGAGCATTGACAGGTTGTGACCATCTTGGTGAAATTTCAGCTTCCTAGTGTCTTTCTCTTTGGTGTGAGATACCCTTGGTATAAAGATCAAATGATTGGACAAAATATAGCACAGAGGTGAATTTGCACCAATCAAAGTGGGGTTCCTCCCAAGACATCTAAGAAGAGTGTTGAGCATTAGAACATTTCTGTATTTTGTGAAATAGGATTTTTCTTTTTTAAGGATTACTCTTGAGCTCACCTGAACTTGGAATTAGACTTGTACGTACCTTTGTGAAATGGATATGACTTGAACTCGACTTTGACTCTGAAATTTGTGACTCAAACTTGACTCAATGAAGGTGGATATGACTTTAGCGTTAGGTTTTGGAAATACTTTCAGATTTTATTTATTGTAAATCTTAAGACATTTTCCCCATTACTGAACCCCAAGTAAAGATTTCTTTCACCCCTCGAGTATTTTTGTGTGTCATGAATACTAAAGGCTCTTCTCCCGTGCTGCCACTATGTGATTGTACAACATTCCTGCGGTGATTGCATTGTATGTCGGCGCCATAATATCCCACTGCTGCTTGGGGGCTATTACTGTCACTGTAACCCAATGGGGTGTCATTATATTGCTAACAGCTGGGGATGTTTGTTTTTCTCCTGTTACCTCAGCCTTACAGCTTTGCCTGTACGCGTACATGTGTGTGTGTGTGTGGGGGCATATGTGCATAGTCTTAGTTGTGCAGGTGCATATGTGTGATTATGACTATTTTGCTGGCCTGACATCCAGCGTGGATGTGTTCAATTTTGTTGTTATAACACGGGAGCCTCCCGTAGCTTACTGATAAATGTGCAGCCTTGAAATGAAATGGCATGCTGGACCCTGTAGGAGCAACATCGTCTTTAGACACTTCATTGCTGCTATGGACGTATTGATGGTGCTGCCGGGAGCCGTTTTTTTTTTTTCTTCTTCCTTTATCTGCATGCGTTTTAGACAGATAGCACATTTAAGAGGTACATTTTGGACCACAGAGCAGACGAGATGTTTTCATGCCATTTAATCATTCTGACAGGATGAAATAGTTGTTTTAGTTGGGGCAATAAAGCCTCAGAGGCGATACTTGCATGAATAAACTGACAAGGCAAGAGGTTGGATAGAAGGCATGCATAATTGTCAGTGAAGTGGAAACAATATATCATGTATTTTGTGCCTTACTGATGTTTATGGTAGTGTTTTACCCGTGATAGCAGCAAAGCACTCTCACAACACTTGAGTCAAAAATTCATTACACCTTACTTTTTTGGGGTATCCATTTAACATACTAAATAACCTGATAAATTGTGGGGGGGGTTTGCACAACCCCCCCCCCCTTTCTTTTTTTTTTTTTACTAAGCCTTTTGCGTTATTAGTTTAACTCTTGTGCAATATGACATTGTGATCATTTTTGTGTCAATTTCTTCCACATCATTCTGGTTGTATTTTAGCCAAAGGATGGCACACTCCTGGTAGCATGATAAATAAGCGGTCGTGCCATGTCGAACTTTGACATTTTGTCACCATCCGGGTGAATTTTAAGCTCCTTAGCGTATTCTTCTGATCTTTTACCTTCAACTTCTAACGCCTTTAATAGAAACATCAGCATTAGGCAAGGGTTTAACGAGTGCTTTCCAATTATATTTTGTTAAACATCCCCTAGGAAAGAGAAAACAATGAACCCCCCAGAAATAACATATCTTTACTAGCTTTTTTTTTGTTTTTCATTTTGCCATCAAACTACAGCTGTCCGATAACTTTTTTTCCACCCATTAAATTCATTTATTACAAAAAAAAAAAAAAAATTGTTGACGTCACTACACGTCCTTAGTAGGTAGGGTTCCCATTGACGTTCTTTCACGTAAAGTTCAAAAGTCTTCGGAAAAGTATTCAGAGACTATAACATATTAAGACTAATGACTTTATAATGCTTGTCACCATTAAATTGCAATGGATTGCATTTTAAAAGTAACTTTCCCAACAATCTGTCTTAAGTGAGCATACGTGTTTACCACAAACATCTGCAACTGTAAAAGTAAACATTCTGTTTCTCCTTACCTGAAGCCACTTGTTTTATTTGCCTTAGCTTAATTACAAAAGCATGCGAGGAATACTCAATGATCATTATCTCCACCAAGTCCATGTTTTATTCAGCACTTTTCTCTGTGGTTCTTCGCCCGTCTTTCTACTTGTTGGCAGGACTGAACGTGATGGACGTTGCGCTGTGTACCAACAAAGAGATTTTTTCTAACATGGCAAAACAAAAATAAGAAGACCTTGATGTGTAATATTTGTGCAGCCTCCTTTACACCGGTAAGCAATATTAGTCCAGAGAAATGCAATAAGTCCCACTTTAACAGTAGAATAAAACATCAGCAAAGCAGACAGGAAAGATGAAACAATATTACCCCTGCACGCACACACACGTGTACAGAATGTGTACTCACAAACCAAGTGCGCTTGACTTGCTCTCTCCGTGGCTCTATCCACACACACACACTGCTGGAAACAACAGGGAGTAGCATTATTGCAGTAATAATAATGATAATAATAACTTTCACAGGCTGTTAAGCTCATGGCAAAGCAATAGGCACCGCTACTGTCAGCACATCAAAAAAACTAAAACGCACAAACAATGGCAAGTCAAAGTTAAGGAGCAATAATATCATAAGCTGGAAATAGTCGCCTTGGCATCGCAATTTGCTGTGTAAATTTTGGACTTAACCTCTCATGTAAACACACGGACTTGCTAAACTGAGAATCAAGTGCTCGCCGACGGTCCCAAATGGTTTTTGAACAACATTTTATGGATTTTTAAGAGCGACAGGTGTCGGTGGACTTGATCGGTGACCCGTACGGAGCAATCGCCGAGGCCTTGGACGGAAGAGGAGTAGTCATGTCGAACATCGCAGCATTATAACAAAAAATGCCACCAACATGCTATGTTGGCCAACTTCAAAATAATCACACTGAATACCGTAGTTCCCTGAATATAAGGCAAACTTTTTTTTCCAAATATGAAGGCCAAAAGTATAGGCGCATCCTTTAATGAGCAGATTTTGTTTTGTCTTTCTTATTCGACACCTTTTGAGGAAGATTGAGCTGTCAGCCGGATAAGCTTAGTTTTGACGCATAAATGTACATTTTTATATTGTATACATCGTATTTTATACTGCTGTGTTCTTACAATAATTACCTTAACCGACGAGCTAGAGGGCAGACATCAGTTGGCTCTTAGTAGCCAGTGCCAGTTGCAGCCAACGGCGGTTTGTGTTAGTTGAGGTTGTCCCGGCATGTTTTTCAATAAAAGAAGCGAGCAGAAGGAACCAACGTCCAAGTCCATAGATGTTTACTCACAGTTACTGTATATTACTTTAACCGAGAGGATAGAGCTCACCCGGATTAGCTTGACACTTTCAAGTGTCTGGTAGTTGCTGATGTGAGGACTAGAAATATGACACATTCAAATGCAGTCAGACATTTTTGATTTAAGCAGAATTAAAGGCCATTGATGCATTACACATTAAGAACTGTAATGATAGTGATGATAATAACAAATGATCAGGGACCCAAGTTGAAGTCCGTGAAAACTTCCTAACACATGAACGAGGTTGAAACATTCTTGAAAATGCACAGCTGTGAACTTAAAGTAGTTCAAGTTCATTCAGAAAAATCATCATCATAAAGCTGACTGAGAAATTACCAAGATATGCAAAGCTTTCATGTTGGCAAATAGTTTCCAAAGAATCTAATAGTTGCCAAATAATCTAAAATCTAAACCATATTTTTGATTCACATAACATTACTGCGTTGTCTGGATGATTTTATTATAAATTTACAATGGCGAAAAAATATATATAAATAAAAAACCAAACAGGATTCGAAAGGTGTTTTCAAACATTTGACTGGCACTGACAGATGGCACAACATCTGAATTTTTTTTTTTTTTATTGTTACAAGAGCATCATAATCTTAATATTTACAATTACATATATACATAGAAAATCAACAGCCTACTGTAATTTCAATTTAGATGTAGTAATAATTTTCCAAAGTGACCGTGAGCCACAGCAGCAATATGAAAGAACCACGTCTTGCGTATAAGCCTTGAAGTGGCTAATGTACTTTATGAGTCTCTATGAAGAGGTGATTCAGTTACAGCAAATAATTGCTTTACTGATGTTATTATTAGAAGAAATGCAATATTTGTGAGTACACAAATGATAATGAGATTTGCACCCTCAAGCTAGGCCGGGTCTCTTGACATTTGCACAAAGCACCTCAAGGGTCCGACTTGCCCGAGCTCAGTATGAGTATTTCCATCCAATTGAGCCTCATTATTTTTAAAATAATTTTCATTCGATTTTTTTTCCTCGTCTCCTAACAGAAAACCATTAAACAAATACCGCTCTCATTTGAATAAAAGCACCAAAGTTATCCCTGGGTGATTAGCCTCTGCGTTACTGCTTATTGCAAAAAGAAAACAAAAAGCCCCTTGAAACTCTAGAGGAGATTTTCAATTTTCACGAGCCGCTAACAACTTTGCCCTAGCAGGATATCAGCGCCGTAACCATTCACAGGAACACAACGGAGGTCCCGCAGGACAAAGAGCGAGGCCTTTATCCAGTCATGTTTAAACTATTTATTCTCGAGGCTTCGCTCCCACTTTCTTTGCCGTGTGTTCTCTGGTAAATGTGATCAAACGAGGTCTAATGCGCCGTTTTGGCAACAGGACATGGCAAAGTTGGAGGACGCTGATTGCTTGTGTCCTCCAGGCTAATGCTCTCATTAAGTCTTTGACGAGATTGATTGATAAATTCGTATTTGCGACACGGAGGGTGACAGAGGAAAAGGCTTTGCGGTGCGGCGGTGACGTCCCGTAATTAACCCTTGCTTACTCCTCATTTTCCATTCGCACGTAAAAATGTTCCATGTCAAATTTCACCCAGGTAGAGAAACCCAGGGAATTTACAGCTGTCTTTTCAAATTAAGAGCAAATTAATTGGAACATGATTTGGCTTTCTCATAGTGAGTAATTATAATTTTGACATGGTTAAATGCGCCAAAACATTTATTTTTTATATAATCCTTCCATTTTTTTTCCTACATTTCGATGGAATTAATTTAGGAAACTTTTCATATGTGCTTATTAGGACCTCGACGTTATGCTGAGGTGCCAGATCTTGACCTGTTACAGATTAATAGTCCGGGAGGACGAGTAGTGCGGGGGAGCTCCATCTGATTGGCCATGCGGTGCACAGACACGGCTGGTGTTTACCAATCTCGAAGTAGAGCAGCAGAACAAACAAGAAGAAGCAGGCAGAGCAGTTCGGACTTCACCCGCTGTGTCGCATCGGGAGATGTGACCATGAATATATTTATTTTGATTATTTCAAATGTTGCTGGAATGAAAAGAGAGAACTATGATTGCTACAGCCTACAAAAAGCGACTTTTTTTTTTTTTGCATCAGGGTGACACAATATGGACTGAACCAAAATGTACTAAGGAAGAACCTAGTCATATTTTCAAAGTTCTGGAGTCTTCTTGTCATATGAATACTAATACCAAACAATGAAATTCTCAATCTGTGCACTTCCCCGAGCAGACTACATTCCATAATCGAGCAAATAATAAGGTAGGCAATAAAACACAACTGTGTAAACCTGTTAGCATTCGATATATTGATGGATTTTTGGATTTGAAACTTGTCAGCTAATTGGAGAAAAGGGTACAGTGAGTAGAAGACGGAATGGTAGAAATGACAAGAACAATGGGAATTAATATTCAGGTTTACTCTAATTTGAATGATTTTTTTTACCGGATTTTATCAAAGCTCAAAACATTGCTCAAAAAAGTTATTTTTTTTACCCACACAACAGGTTCAATTTCTAAATAACTCCACCTAAACTCTTTCTGCATTGTACTTAAAATGGCCTTTCCAAACGTTTTGCATTCATTGCTACCTATATATTTCCCAGCTTTTATGATTAAGGGTATGTTTGCGTAAAGAACAAGAATCAAAAGTGGTGGCTTGTGTCCTTTTATTATTTCATGTTTAGACAAGCAAAAATATGCATGCATTCAGAGACGCAAGCGTGTGGGATACTTTTGTGTGTGCATGCCAGGCAGCTAGGTGATGCTGTTTAACTCCGCCATGGTCGCTCGCGCACACGTGTAAAATCTCCGTCCCGTCTTATACGTCAATGCTTCTGTGCCACGAAACCCAAAATACAAGCAACGAACAAGACACATTGAGAATAAGAAGCTATTGCTACGTGACACTTTATATTATAATCTAAACAAAACACAAAACGGTTTTGACCGGGTATCCTGCGATCAAAATATGCTTACATATGGAACTCATTCATGACGTTAGGCTTGTGCTACAAGCGTAAACGTGTCTGAGTGGAGTTTTTGTAGATGGGAATATTTGAAATGTCTTTAACCCCCTTATACACTGTCAACATCAAAACAAAAGACACTTTTGTTAGAATAGTTTGCCGTTTTCACCCGTAAGCGTCTTTGTGTAAATAGATCCTCTGATTCCCTCCCAACATCTAGCGGAAAAGGTACATTTCTTCAAAGCAACAAGCTAGCCTTCTGTGTGTATTTTTATACAACCAACCCACACACAGTCTCGAGGTTACTCTGCATCCATTCAGGCATTCTGCTTTTTTCACTATAAATCCAGCCGCCTTTTAAATATTATTTGTAAACTGCTTTTTCGGACTCTTTGAATGAGAGCCTTTTGCCACAGAAGCAGAGAAAAGGAGGAGGAATAGTTATTTGCTTTGGCAGTTGTTTCCATGGCAGCTGCCAAGTGAAGTCCCTGACCCCTAATTTGGACTCTCACATAGCCCCTATTAGCCCCTAAAGCTCTCTCTTTATCTCCGAGTCCCCCCGTATCACTTCCTCCGTCTTCTAACGCTGTCTGCTTCACAGCTATTTCCCTTTCCTCCGTCTCTGTCTCCCCTGCCCCCCCACTTCCACTTCATCTCTCCTTATCTTGTCTCTTTACCCCGTCTCTCCTTTGGCAGCGGCGTGTGATTGGCAGCAGAGGCTTGACTGCAGCCAAGCTAATGGAGAACGGAGAGGAATACCTTGCGGATTCACAGCTGAGCGGAGACGCACAAATAAGATAATGACTTGGGAATAAGCATCGCGCCCAATAGTTAGGGGAAGCGTTTGCGAAGCGGAGAGAGGGTTGAAACAAAAGAAGTCTGAAAGACCGAGACGAGATGAGAAAGGCGAGACGCGGCGAACAATTTCCAGGGGCGCCGGACTTAACTCGCAGTCTCAAAATTGGCGAAAACACCAAGAGTCTCTGCGGCTTCGGAGATGATAAAGCTTTTTATTTTTGGGATGAGAAACAGCGATCAACTAAAACAGTCATTTTTGTCTCCTGATGTATTGTCTTCATTTGAGCTTGCTTGATTGCCTTCAATATCTTTTGTCCGTTAACGCAACACGGCAGACAGTCTGCATATTAATTATTTCAAAGGCGATGTTTTTTGCGCCGCCGTTCACGGCGTGGGGGCGCATTTCCATTCATCTCGCAGTCCCCGCTTCATACTGTTTACATTACTCATCTAAAACAATGGGCGAGCACCAAACTAAAGACATTCGCCCACAATGAGAGGAACGTCTGGCGAGGGAAGATAACCCGCGAACATTCATAATTCCGAAACGTCCCTTTAAGTTTGCGAGCGGAGAGTGGGTTGCCCATCAAAAGCCATCATCTCAAGTCATTTGGCTGTCACACTCGTTGCGCCGGACTTCCTAAGACTAAAGACAATCTGTGTTGATGGTACCGCATTAACCCGGACGCTTCATTGTCGCTGTCATTCCGTCTCGTGGGTGGCATCAATCAGCGCCCGGCAAATTCTCTAATGGCGCCCAGGAAGGGAGGATACTCGGGCCGTAATTAAGAAAAATCCAAGGAGTGTGAAAGGTGACGCGGACGTACATTGTGATTGTCCTCGCCCTGCGGTGAGAGTATAACCAAGTGCAAGTCTGCCCTTATTTCAATTCTCATTAGCCCTTCACTCTGAGGATCGCAGGTCACGTTGAGCAATTTCTTGTGGACTTATTATATATTTAACTTCATTTTGATGTCGAGGAAATACTTCCATTTTTACAATTCTTCATTCTTCTCATATGTCCATTTTTACAATGCTTCTTTAGTAATGTGCGGAAGACTTTGTTTAGCTGTGGTCTCAAAGATGAGTTTCCAAGGTTACAAATGGTTCGCAATAAATTACTTCTTTTGCCATGACTCAATAAGTATGCGGCTTCAGTTCTCATTTCATCTTTTCACATGCGTGGCCTGGAAGTAGGAATCCAAATATAGAGTGTTTTTTTTAAATATTTAAAACAATTAGAAACACAGCAGAAAAAACAACAACTTAGTTATGAACGACCAACTTTTTTATTAATTCTTGATGATCGATTTGTTTTTAACTTAAATCGAAACTGTGCTCCGCAGCACACTCGTTTTAAATAAATTTTGGTCTCTGAGACAAATTTGCTGGCTAAAAAAAGCACATTTGAGTCAACGTAGTCTGTTCAAAAGTGATCAGTTGGAACAGCAAACATGTCAGGAATTTCCTTAATGAAATCGGTCTGTGTATGATGTGTTGATTTTTACCTTGTGGCTGCAGATCCCACACCATACATTCAAAATGTTATACCTGTGATTTTTTTTCCTTGTCATATCTGGGGTCTCTCAGTGTTTGGAATTCTGCTGAAAATGTTATAATCCTGTCGGGTGAACCGGGCTTTACTCCAGTCTGACATATACCAGCATCTTGGATATCTTGCTTCATTAGGGGTCTAGAAAAAAAGAGATGAAAATAAGCTAAATTGTACTTTATTTGTCACCTGGGAAATGCAGAGGAAAACGCGTTCCTGGTCTTCAACCTATCCTTGAAAACTAACCTCCATAGATGGGCGTAGTTCCTTGTTTTGAGCAGCATTTGCAAACCAATCTTTCAATGCTAGCATGATCATTATAAAAAGGAAAAAGGATGGGAATTATTCGCCGCTAGAAAGGTGACAACTGACATAATACTCTCTCCGTCATCTGGAAAATGTCGTTCATGGTCACCAGTTTCTCGCTTTGACATAGCGCCACGTATTCAACGTTTGAAGAAGCTTGGTTCAAAACTGTCCTTGAGCACAAAGCCGACGACAGGTCAACATATACAGTAGTTGATTGAGAAGCTACTTTGAAATTACTCGATTCTTCTCTTTTGCTTTTCTTTCACATGTAAGAAACATGGGTTTTGACCTGCTCTTCATCGGTTATGGCCTTGAGATGATTCTGTTTTGAGAAAGCACCCGATAGATTAAATTCAATGAGAGTTTGAGAAAGGTAAAAGTGACCCGAAACAAATTCCTTGGAAGACACTTTTGACATTTTGACGGGTGGCGCTTTTGGAGCAATGTTGTATCCAAGGCCATTCAGGATCAGGAGGATTCATCTCAATCAGGCACAGAAGTAGCTTTAAAAGTCTTGCTTTGAAAGTTTGAAGATAGATGCAATAACCTGATATGTGCATCACCTCAAACAACTCTAGGGTTCCACTTTCCATTAAAAGTATTCAACAATTTTACCAAACCTTTAAAAAAAAAAAAAAAAATATATATATATATATATATATATATATATATATATATATATATATATATATATATATATATATATTTCAAGGATCTACTCATTATCAAAGTAAAAAATTAATTGACCCTGCCCGTTTAAGAGGTTTGCCCTTGATCGTAAAATAAAAAAAAAAACTTGATTTATTCGTTTGAAACGAGAGTCAAGTTTGAATTAACGGGCGTTTAGTAGAACCGCTCTGCTGGCATAAACATTCAGCTTTTAATTAGTTGTTAAGATTTATATTCAGTCCTGACTATTACAGCGGCAAACTATGCTAAATGGAGTTTGTGATTATAGTAAACATTGAACTGATACACCATCTCGTATTGTCTCATGGGCCTTTATCTCTGTTGAGCTGTCTTGTTGTCCAATAATTTAGAAGGCAAAGCAGTACTAAATAACTACACTTGCGCTTGGCCAATTAAAGTGGACTCCCGAGATTATTATTTTTTTTTTTCCCTATATGATATAATGAAGTGGATGTTTTGAAAAGCCTGAGTATGGGATTGAACCTTTCAGCTTTATGAAAGCCTTGATTGGAACACTTTTTGCATATTAGTGTCAAAATGGTGCTCATTTTGTCGAGTTGCAAGCACATTAAATCAGACTAGGGCTCTTCTATGTCATTCAAACACGTTTCCACTTATTCTGTGCGCTCATACACTTAACGATGTTTGTCTTCAAAGTGGGCGACCGTGTGTCAATTGCCATTATATCCCCCGCTGACAATTATTTTCATTTACTTTGGTGCTTTCGCTTTTCCTAGCATCATCTCGGCACTTTTGTTTTTTACGATCTCAAAGACATTTTTTTCAAGTTTATGTTCAGACCTTCAATCCCATGTTTCCTTTTGTTCTTTTTTTTCCCCTATTTTTGAATGAATTACTTTGGTAATCAATTACCTTAGGTAATTAAGTATAAATGTAATATACACCCGTAGTACTTTAGTACATAAAATAATCAAATTCTAAATTATTTGAGTCTTTTAGGAACTAAAGTAATCAATTACTCTAGCATTAGTAATTGATTGATTTTGGTGCCAAGGTACTAAAGGAGTCAATTACGTTAGGTTTTCAAGTACTAAAATAATTGATAAGCACTTAATCATTGATTACTTTGATAATTGACTCCCTAAAAGAATTATTACTTTAGGTAATCAAGTACAAATGCAATCGATATCTGTAGTGCTTTAGTACATCACGTAATCTTACCCTAAGGTAATTGATCGGTTTTGGTACTAGTACTTGGTACTCATTTACTCTAGCATCAGTAATTGATACATTTTGAAACTAAGGTCCTAAATGTAATCAATTACTTTATGTTTTAAAGTACTAAAATAATTGACTAACGCTTAGGTACATACGATAATTGATTACTTTGGTAATTGATTCCTTCAAAGATTGCGTTATAGAAATGGATTATTTTTGTACTGAGGTGCTAAAGGTGATCAATTACTTTCGGTTTTTAAAGTACTAACATTATTGATTACACTTAAGTACATAACGCTATTGATTACTTCAGTAATTCATTTCCTAAAGTAATTGATACCTGTCGTACTTGGTACATCAAATAATCTAACCCTAAGGTAATTGATTTCATTACAAATGTGCTAATAGTAGGTTTTTATAGTGCTAAAATATCTGATAAAGTAACTGATTATGTCAGTAATTCTTCTCTTGAAAAGATTACTTTAGTATTTACCTATATATATATATATATATATATATATATATATATATATATATATATATATATATATATATATATATATATATATATATATATATATATATATATAGGTAAATACTAAAGTAATCTTTTCAAGAGAAGAATTACTGACATAATCAGTATGTAGGTACATAATCAGTATGTACCTCCAATAACTAATTTAAGTATTTATGTGCTAAAGTAATCAATTACAATAGTGCTTGACTAGTTTAGTACCAGACATTTTGAACGTTTGGACTTTTAAAGGAAAAAAAACAAAAACGTAAAAATACGTCTTTGGGATTGAATGAGTTAATATTTGGGAGATCTGTAATTGATACATTTTGAGTGAGGGCTTTCTTAAAAATGGATCTTAAAAGGAAGGAACGGGCCTTTGATCCATCGTCATTTTCCTTACAGTATGTAACCTCAAGCAGTACAATACAGTATACTGTATAAAACTGATATTTTTACCAACGCGGTCAAACTAAATGCATCGGAAACTGCACATGCTGGGATTCTTATAGACTTTTGATGGACTTCTGATGGACTTCATAATTCGCCGCTCACTTAATGGCGTTTTTGGTGACGCTTGGAACACATTTTCCCAACGATGTGTCGGTAGTTTGTACTGGGATCTCAGCAGGCGAGCGAAGCCATTTGATAGCAAAGGTATGATTTACTTCCCATTGAGATAATGCACTCCTCCCATAGAATGATTTTGGTTTTCTATCATATGTCGTAAAGTAGGATAAAAATAGTTTAAAATCAGTTTAGAACTTCAAATTACTGTAAGGCTCTGTAAAGCTACTGTAAAGCTTTCATGATTGGACTGGTAGAGGACGCCGTATTACCAGAAAATCTGCCAAAACTTAAATGCTTCGGACTAGAAATACTCATGGCATACCTGCAAACAAAATATTTCATGAAGGTATGTAGAATTCAGGTTCAAAATTTATATACTTTTGAAGAACTGTTTTGTGAATCATTGACTTAATTTGAGGAGCAATTTTATTATCTTGTGGAGCTTTTTTTTTTCCAGGTTTTTCCTTGGAATGTGAGTCATAAGGTTTAATGAAACAATAACATTGAGGCCTGGCGGGCTAGGAAGCATTAAGAGTAGGCAATACATCGAAATCATTTCATCTATTTTAAAAATGAAATTTTTTAAAGTATTAATAGTACATGAAAAATGAATGAGTCAAATTCATTATAGACCAAATATTAACTTTTTCCTGTGAATAAATGACATCTCTTTCTGCCTGTGAATGTTAAGCTTTACGTGTTAGCAATTTCGAAGTCAGTGTTCATTACATTTCTGCATATGTTCCACAAGATTTAATAGAACAAACATTTAAAAAAATGTTAGTTGATTAATTTTCCCCAATGAAATCGAGTAAAATTGTGTAAAATGATTGAAGAAAACGGAGATTTTATATTTGGGGTTATTTCACCTAGTCTGATTTTGCTAAAGCAGTTGAAATCCAAAGTCGAAGCCACGGGGACCCATTTTGAAGACATTGAGGACATCAAGATGATTGTGATGACAGAGCTTGTGGGTCTCAGCTGAATTCCTTGCAGGAGGAGTCAATGAAGGTATGCAGAGAACTCGAGGAAAGACTCCAGGGGGATTATTTCGAAACTTGTCATTTTGGTTTGGGTCTGAAGTATTTCTTTTGTGACACCAATGCCCAAACTGTTTTTTGTTTTTTTTTCTAACATGCTTCATATTGGTATTTTTTTTTTGAACCTAGGTCAAGCCAGTACATTTTTCTCTCATCTTCAGTCAGTGCTTCACTTGGCACAGTTCAAACTCAGTTCACGCACACAGAAATATTGACGTTTCTATTCTAATAGCCAAATCTGTATGACCGCCGTGGGTTTCCTACGACCTCAGACCTTGGCTACCTGAAGCGTGTTTAATTATACTATAATGAAAATGTCCTTCTTCTCAACTAGAGTGCCTCAAACTGTGCGGCGCAACCTATAATAGACTGGCAAGTGGGTATAATCAGATTTTGTGCACTGGATGTTCAATCTATTATGTGTGTGATTTCACATTTTCAAAGGTGAGGGTCATCTCACAGAAATGCACTGGAAGTTTGTTTGGTTTTTTTTCTTTTCGCAATTATGGCACTAAACCAATTTACAGTAAATGCTATTTCTGTTGTATCTGTGGAAAACATGTCAGTCATTTGAATATGTTTTTGTTCCTTTCATTTTTGGTTACATCATTAAGTAGTCTTGCCATGTTGAAATTTGACATGTTGTCAACATCTGGGTGAATTTTCAGCTCTCTAGGGCAGTGGTTCTTAAATTGGGGTTGGTGGTCTGACTGCAGAGGGTCCGTGAAATAATTTGAGTGTTTTGGAACCGATTTAGTTTACTGTAGTTTGCGCAGTATGAGGCGCACCTAAAAGCCTTACATTTTTTTAAAGCTGACAGTGCGCCTTATAATCCAGTGCGCCTTATGTATCCATCGTATCATGTGCCGACTGCATAAACTGCTGACTTCTTGATCATTCAGTTGATTCCATGAACTTATAAACCAGTGCGCCTTATATACGAAATTAAAAAAAAATAGGCCATTCATTGAAGGTGCGCCTTATAATTTGGTGTGCCGCATCGTGCGGGAAAATACTATATCTTGTAACAGTTACAGATTTGCCTTGTTTGGCTTAGTCTTTGTTTTTTGGCGCCACCTCTGGCCACTGCTTGTAGTGCATTTTGTAGTAGGGGAATGACGGACCAGTTGGGAAGGGTTGCTGTCTGTGCACATATGTTGTTCATTCTCTTTGTGAGATCTGGCCCACGAGTACTGTGAGTTGTCTTTTCTTCATCGGAATGTTGTCATTCATGCTAGTATGCCGAACCTGTAATAGTCTAAAATGAAAGAAGAACGATATTCTATCTTTGGCCATATTGCCCAGCCCTAATTTAAAGGATTTCTTTACTCCTGAAAATTGTTCTTTTGCCTGCTAATGAATTACTTTTATTATAGAGTAAACAAATTACTAACTCGGTTAGTTTTTTTTGCTTAAATAATGAGTAATTATACTCACTGCTGATTCAAGCAGGCTTTGCATGTGTGCTGTTTGTTTACCACAATTGTTGACCGTGTCCTCACACCTTTTAATACATCCAATCATTTCTTGGGACGGTTCTTTAGAGTTCTATAGGTGTGCATAATCAGGCAAAAGCACATTTTCAGCCAACTATTGATTTTGGCCCAAAGATAAAATGCATTTAGTGAGATGATGATTAAGAGGAGGTGCCCCTCACCAAAAAGCTCTGTTTTCTTTACAGCCACATACAGAAATATCAAATGATTTTGACTGCCTTTAATCTGATCTTCTGTTTATACGGCACATAATAATAATATGTGCCGTAGTATTAGTATTTTTCAAGATTTTGAAGATTAAAGAGTCTTCTCCAACCTACCTGTACTGATCAGCAAATTCCATATCAATATTCAGAAGCAAAACTAACCAACAAAAATGTATGTTTGCATTTTTAGACGTTAATTGGGAATTATTCATGTGATTTGTTCAAAATTCGCACTGAAAGTAGGGAAAACCTTATTATAACTGTAAAAATGAATCTATTCACAGCAGTGTTTTGGTATTTCGATGTGATTGCTGATTTAGTTGTAAGTAGCATATTTACAAAACCCCTCTAAAATACCATAAACTGCAAATATATTAGTAGTAAATGTCACTTTGAGAATATGCCGCTTAAAAATAGATGGAGGGCAACAAATGGCCTCTGGGCCATAGTTTGGACTTGCCTGCCTTACAGAATCAGTTTACTTACACATAGCAGAACCTACACAGGGAAATCCACAGCAATTTCTCCCAGCAGCAAAGGCTCTGAGTTCATTTTGTTTGTTTTTTTTTTTTGTTCCTGTTTTCATTGATTTTCTTTAAGGAAAAGTTGTTTGAGAAACAAACTTTCTTTACAAAGTAGAAGCTGTAATGCTAATTACAAGTTGCAGTGCGAGATGTTAAGTGTTCGTCTTGGCTGTCTCCTTGCAGAAAACAAACAGCTTAGTCAATATGTGCAAAAAGCTCCGGACATCTTCTAACTACCAAATATCCAGATGTAATTATCATAAAAATTATCTTTCCAAAACTTGCTAATGGAAAAAGGTTTATTTAAGATCATCATCAAGCTCATTTATCAACTCGTTCAATGCAAGTAGGAGTCTATAAGCACACCTGCTACTGTGAATTAATTTCCATTGCAGGATTCACTGAATTAAGCTTTCTTTTTGATTTTAATCTAATAAAAACCGCAAAAGTTATCTAAAGGATGTTTGGTTACTTAAAAACACATTTTTAAATCATGTGCAAAACATTAAGATATCAAAAACTGATTTAAAATGTGTTTTAATATAAACATAGTTTGTATTAAAAATAACATGTGTGCATAACTAATGTAAACTATTGTGAAAGTAGTCTGACATGTCACCATTTAAGTGAAATTTCAGCTCCCTGGTGTTTATTTCAGTGCTTTCCCTTTGATGTGAAATGCCTCCGATGTAGTGTTAGAAAAAATGTTTTTGTAAAAAATACATATACAGTATAACTGAAATGCTGAGGTAAAAATGTAAGAATTTACTGTGTGATTAAGTTGTTTCATTTTTTTGTCCCCCAAAAATGAAAATGTGCAGTTTACTCACTGTTTAAGGTGCATCGTATTTTGAGGTACACTGTCAGCTTTTGGGAAAATTGAAGGCCGTATAATTCGGAAAATTATACTTAATTCTTGTAAACGCATCTTCTTCACCAATGTGCCACAAAAGTAATTTGACGATTTAGCAAATGTTCTGTTTTTTTAAATATTAAATGAATTAATTCAACTTTTTCGCAGCCCTAACATAAACCTTGTTAAAATCTCATGTAGTACCCTCTGAAACGATTTTACCAACCCCCTACACCTCTAAATTTTGCGTAGCGTAAATCTTAGCGCGAATGGTTCCTTGTTTGTACCCGATGGCAGCTCCCTTGCAACCCCTAATGAGGACAAGCTGTATCGAAAATGGATAGTTATCATCCTTTCCCCTATGGATATGTCAAACAAAAATGCATGCCACGTCAGCATAAATGCTAAAAGGTCTGATCCGTGGCTGCTTCTAAGCTAGCGTCATTCTGGATGCTAACGATGCACGTCATTAGCATTGACCTTTTTAGTGTCCGCGTCAAGAAAAGTACCACTCTTCCTATTAACTTGCCAACAAGGAAACCCTTCAGTCTTTAAGGACATAAATGACAAACGAGAAAAAGAATTGCTTTCCGATATTTGCCCCGCCTCCCCCAACGCTGACATTTCCAAAGGACTCACATAGCCTCCGTGCGCGGGGTGTTGACATTTGACATGAAGCTCCCTCTAATTCCCGAGTAGCTACATAATAATTACAAAACTTATACAACCTGTCCCCAGGCTTGTAGGCTTGACCTTTACACAAATAAAATGCTAGCTTCCCTTAACGTGAAAACGTGTCATTTCCGATTGTGGCACTCGTGGCGTCCCCGCTTGGCCTGATTGTTGTGATGCAAAGATGAAGGACGCCCGGTCAACGGATTAAGCGCAGACAGAGACATTTGTTGTGGAGGGGGAGGTCTTCACGCGCAATTTGGCTAGCGCACAATTTAACCATCACAATGTTGATGAGGGTGAGGGGAAACATGGAGTCAGGGCCGCTTCTCTCTCTCAGGTCTAATGGGAATCTCACGGTTGAATGCACCGGATAGCACAGAGTCAAGACAGCCAGGCAAAAAAAAAAAAAAAAAAAAGGACAATTGAGAGAGCTGAATGTGGGCTAGAGGTAGAAAAAGATCCACAACTAACTTAAAGAAGACAGAAGTCATAAAAACATACAAGAAATTAACACTTTATTTATGTAG
This sequence comes from Hippichthys cyanospilos, assembly GCF_059441005.1. Taxonomy (NCBI): domain Eukaryota; kingdom Metazoa; phylum Chordata; class Actinopteri; order Syngnathiformes; family Syngnathidae; genus Hippichthys; species Hippichthys cyanospilos. The sequence goes on along the minus strand of NC_142377.1, from coordinate 10,064,786 downwards.
TTCATCATTAGTACAGAGATGCAAGGCAATAATTGGCCATTTTCTTTTTTTATGACTCGCAAGCAAAATTTTAAAATATGAACGCAACTTTTCTCTACACACAGCGGTAATAGCCTAATGCTAACACAGAATAGGAAACGCCATAGTTATTGTTATCGATTGTTATTGTTTTCTATATTTAAAACTTTTCAAGAATTCTTTTCTCTTCGTTTGGTATTTTATATAGATTTGGTTTCAGGACAAGTAAATTTACCCAGAAAGTGAACGTTTTAATATTTTGAATGTAGGTTTTATAACCCTTAAAAGAAACACCTATTTGAACACAAAGTGCGGAGCAACACAGGATGAGAGACAATATGTTTACAGGCATGTATTTATGATCCTCTGCAACAACATAAATGATCAGGTATTAAACTCCAATGCATCACACATCTCTTGGGGGTTTAGGCAAATTATAATATTTTTAAACAGCATAATATGATTTTGTATAATTTAGAAGCCCAAATTTCATCACCATTGCATTCACAACCTCATTTCCCTCTGCTACAAAAGACAAACATTGCACATTTCATCTTCTTGCACATATGCAATAAAAGTTGTGCGCCCACAAATTAAAAAAAAAAAAAGTCAGCAAACCGCACGTGATTACCATCACAAGGAAAAATGTATGCAAAATGTTACAGCCTGAGATTTTGCACCATGGCCACATTTACACAAGCTGGCCATGTCTGATTGATGTGAACACTGATTATGCGTTTCTTGGAAAGACACACACACACGCATGCGTGTGCAAACTGAGAGTTTGATAGCAAAAAAGAGACCCTGCTCCATCTCGCATAGGCAGAATCTCCCCATCAGATGGATGAAAGCTGCCATCAAAGCCGGGCCCAGGAGGAGTTCACGCAGTCTGTTCATTGGACTGAACTCCACATCAGAGTCCAATCCCCTTTTGCCGTGCTTATTAAACCGCCTATTTTGTCATTTCCAATTCCAATTTGTCACAGTCGCTTGGTTCGGCGAGCCCCGTTTCGTGTCACCGAGGGGTGACTAAGACATACGTACCTTGTACTGTAAAGAACAACACGTCTGTGACTGTGAAGTGTACGTACAGCAGGAATCAAATCAGACATAATGCATGATGGTTGCCATGAGAACCGGTGTCCCGGCACTTGGAAGCGCAGTAAAAACCCTTTTACTTTCATATGATGATGAGGATCTGGCTTTTTGAAGACAAGTCTTGATCTAACGTCACATATGCAAGTCTTAAGTGAATCTTAATAAGTTTCAAAAACATCTTCAATGTCAGGATCTGTTAAAATTCATATTTTCATTGTTGATATGTTTTGTGGGGCAATGGTTCGCATGTCCGCCTCACAGTTCAGAAATCCGAGTTCAGATCCACCTGACCTTCCTGTGTGGAGTTTGCATGCTCTCCCCGAGCCTGCGCGGGTTCTTTCCGGGCACGCTGACCTCCTCCCACACGCCAAGAAAAAATGCATGGCAGGTGTATTGGACATACTAAATTGTCCTTAGATGTGATTGTGCATGAATTGTTGATCATCTGTGTGTCCTGCAATTGGCTGTAGTTACTTCATCCACCGTGAGGGCGTATGGAAGTGACAGCATAAAAGCTAGCATGTGCGAGCAATGTTTTTAAACTCCGAGAAGATGAGCCTGAAACCTTCACAACAGGCACGTACGAGTTACTTTCTGGGCACTCGTCTGTTAACCGAATTTGTTCGTATGTTGTTAGTGATAAAAAGAAAAAAAACATGGTTTTCATATTTTGTATTTCGAGACCAGCTATGGAAGGGAAAGATTAATTTGATCATTGTCACAGTTGTCACTACAAAGTACTTCCGGGAGGAACTTCAAAATAAAAGTGTTCCAAGGCTGTTCTTGTTATACACTTCTTATTATGGTCCATTTTATTTTTGAAGACTGGCCTCTCAGAACATTTTCTGTTTAACTAAAATGGAGAGGACTGTAAGAGAGCAAATTCTTTCCTGTGTTAGCATTTCATTGTAATTCCGGCTCATCCGTATTAAGTATTGCCTGGTATATTTGTTTATACTGCCTGGGTCATTTTATTCTGTGTTTAGAAATATCACTGCAAAAGATCTGAGCTTCATTGGGCACCCCTACACTACACTATCAGCGAGAGGAAATATGTACTGGGCGGAAGGTTTGATGACAATGGCAGCGCCGACATTGGTATCACACAACATGCGCTAAATACAAAAAACAACTTAAAACCAACTGTGCTCGTATCCCAGAATGTGTATAAGCAGTTTTTTTTTTTTTTTATAAATACCACTTTGCTGTGTCGTGTTCCATTTGTTTCAAGGCAGAGTTTGTCCAATCATAACCATGGCATGGGACGATGACAATAATTGACATATGCCTGTCAGTCACCACGACGCTTGAATGACAGACGAGGTTCCATGCGAGAACACCGACTGGCGTTGAATCACTTCTGCGTAATAAATGAGGAAAAACGCCATGTCCCGAAAGCCGAGTTTGTTCCAGCAGCATGTGGACCGAATTTGAATTCCTCTTGGCCGCAGCATACAACGCTGGACCCAAGGCACCTCTGCAGAAACATTTGACCCATTTCATCCATCTGAATCACTCCCCATCCCCACAGTTTGACAGGGAGCCACAATCCCTTCTGTTTGCCTGCCAAGAATCCCATACAGCCCAACAGCAATTGGACCTTGCTATTGTTTGGCTCCCTCTCTCTCGCTCGCTTTGGACTTTGTATTCCGCGTCCGGCGCCCTGTGTGGTATCGGCCAGTCAATGGCACGCGGCCGAGCGTGACTGAGGAGAGCAAGATGCGCATTGACATCGGCAGCGGTGCAGGGGAACGGGCGCTGCGTCGCATTAGGCTCCCGCGTTTGCTTACGGCCCCTAATGGGAGGTGACATATTGTCAGTGCCGTGCTAAAGTCGCCTTTGTGATTACACTAATTGCGGCGTATCCAGCACTGCACCTCGCCGCCGTTTGCTTTCTGTAGCCCACGGACAAACACCAGGTAGAACGCCACTCATGCAGAATCTGCTGAGGCTCAACGAGTCGTGCCCTACATCCAATGCGTTTAAAAAATATATTCTCAAAGGGTAAAACCATTATTGAAGGACTAATTGTATGCTGGTTAGCATGTTCGCCTCACAGTTAAGGGACCTGAGTTTGAATCCAGCTGGCTCCGGGGTTCCTGTGTGGAGTTTGCATGTTCTCCCCAAGCCCGGGTGGGTTCTTTGCTGGGCTTTGGGTCCCGTCAGAGTGATTTCACCCACCTTTCTTTGCTAACATCCACCCCTTGGGTTGGACAATCAGCTCCCTGTTCCAATTGTATTGTTCAAGTGCTCCTTGTTGTCACGTTAGGTTTGAGTATATTTAGTTTCCTTTTTGGCGGCTCGGTGGTAGAGTGGTTAGCATGTTTGCCTCACAATTTAGAGTCCTGAGTTCAAATCCGGCCTTTCATGTGTGGAGTTTGCATGTTCTCCCCAAGCTTACTTGGGTTTTTCATTGGGTTGTTTGTCTCTGCCTGTCCAGCAATTAGCGGGCAACCAGTTCAGGGTGTCCCCCGCCTAAGTTAGCTGGATGTATAATTGATTGCATTCATTGTTCATTTTTCTGTATGGAGCCCTCAAATGAAAAAAAAAATGGACACCCCAGGTTTAATGTCTATTATTTTCACTGTAACACTTTTAAATACTGGGGAGAGATGCAATTAAAAATAAGTTTTGATTTATGATTGGTTTCACTGGCTGAATGGAACTCACATCTCAAAGCAGAACTGCATTTGCAAAAGCGGGTGCAGATGAACTTGTCTCATGTACCCACAAGTTGGATTTTTTTACTTACTGTATATGTAGAGGCGAACATTCAGTGGTGCCGCGCCGCCAATCTGCGACCGGCACTCTTACCGAATCGCTCATCTCACGGGTCGCCGGTGCTCTGGATTCACATTTTCAGTCTGCACGCAGGGTGGGAGTTGTTTTAAAATATGAAGAGGTGGTCTGGCCGGTTGAGGGAGCGAAAAAAAGAAATAAAAAAGCATCCATGTGTGCTTGTGGATGATGGATGACGCCCAACGTTGCTGACAGCTGTCCATATTCTCGGCGAGATAACGGGCCAGATGAGCGCCGGTTTCTGTCAACATTCGACAGCGGCCGCGCATGCCCTCGGCAGCCTCGCGGGACCCCCTGAGACCACCTACACGCCTGAACACAGGCGCGAGAAAGTGTTAAATGTGAAGTGATCTGGTGGAGAGGTCTGTCAGGATGTCAACAAGTCGGAGCATTTCTGGCAGACTTGTTGTTTTTGAACCGTCAAGGGAGACTTAATGGATATTTGCGTTCTTAAAAATTCGGACTCCATACAGTTGGAGGCTTGCCTCGGGATGCTTTGGCATTTACAAAGTTGTTGTGAAAACTGCTGTGGAGAGCTTTGAGCATTGGAAAGACATCAGAGAGCTTTCCATGCAAATTACGAGTATATCGAGAACTCTATTTCACAGGTTTACTGAATTTTGGGCGGGTCAAAGGAACCTTTACAAGACATTTATACTGCTGACCTCATAATAGTTAGAACTAGGGCCTGCTTACTCATTGGATAGGATAGGCAGATGCTAAGTGTGCCATGGGCACCAAAATATATTTGTAAGTTCACCTTAGGCGCTTTAGGGGCATTACGATAAAAGCAGCAAAACACACTCTTCCTCCGGCTCTCCATAGCTATAACAAACATGGCAACCTCCGGAGGAGTTCCACTCCCATGTAATATCATTTAATGATAACTAGACCTACGATTATATTTAAAACATATGTATAGTTAAGTATGATTACATTCAAACAAACCATTACTAGGGATCTTTGGATTCTAATCACATGATCGGTTATCAAGCACGCACATCAATCACACCATTTTAAACCGATCAGATTTAGGTGTAAATAAAACCGTTAAAAAAAAAAAAAGGATATATATATATATATATATATATATATATATATATATATATATATATATATATATATATATATATATATATATATATATATATATATATATATATATATATATGACTGATTTGCCACCCCTCTAAAAAAGTAAAAATGTTTTACTTGGTTTCAAGCACTTCTCCTCTAGCCGTATAAAATTCCTCATGTTTGAATTTTTAATAGTACGTAAATCATCAGTGGTAGGGGGTGCCTTGGGCACCACATTGGCGAGGCTGGGCCGGTTTAGCCAATTAAAATACAACAAACACATGCACCCCTAAATGCCATGAGGATTCTAAAAGAGATGTTTACCAAATGCAGTTTTTTACTCAAATTGTCTGTGGACATATTCAAAATGTCCCAATTAAGTTCTGTGCAGTTAGAGTCTCTGTAAGGTATGCTGTTATTATTTTTATTTCTTTATTATATATTTTTTAAGAAAGCCACTTTTTGAAGTAATCCCTTAATCCGCCTGATAATTTCAGTTTATCCCTCACCTTTTCCCTCGCCTGGGAACGGGGGTCTATCTCAGCGCGTGTTGACTTTCCGCCTGTTCGCACTGGCGACGCTTTGCTCGTAATCACGTTACGTACACGCGCTAATCCTTTTAATATATTCTGCGGAATAAACAGTTGAAGAGCACTTTGGAGGCGTTTTGAGTTCACCTTCCCATTTACCGTGGCGTGTGAATGTGCCGGATCGACGCCTCGTGACAGAGGCTGAGCCCAAATCTCAAAGTGGAGGGTAAATATGTGCTCAGTCGGAGGCGGGTTTACACTGCACGCAGCTTTGCATCCCATGTGTCCTGAGACGGCGTGCCCTCAACGCAGCTTATTAGGGAAGCCGCACAAGAACTTAACGACAAAGATGTGATGGACATGATGTAGCGTGAACAACTCCTATTGATAGTTTGCGTCTCATAAATCCACTTTTCATTGTTCTTTGTGTTACTTCTGTAATGACGGAAGATGCCGGCAAAGCCCTGGATAAGAGGAATGTAAAATCTGATGAATTATCTAGAAATGATGGCTACATATTGGTTGTTCTCAGATCTTTATCAAGGGCTAGCTCAGTTGAGCCTGGATTGTTAGTGGAGAGTCTGTATGTTTCAACTGTTTTGAAAAGTGTCTCCAAAAGTGTCTTCATGCATATATAAATGTAAGTATATGGCGTTATACCTTGTAAGTTATTGACTAGAGCAGTGGTACTGTTTTTTTTTTTTTTTCCAATGAGTATCCTTGTGAAATAGGGTTTTTAAGCCAAGTACCCACAAAAATCACTCTTATGAAGCATGAAATACAAAATAAAGCAGAATATGAGACTGTCAGTTTGTTTATGGATTTTAAAAAAATCATTAAAAAATATGAAACGAGATTTTGAGTTTTCAATATATTGTTTCTAATAGCCCCTACCCATTTTGATCATCAATTACTTGTCAATTAATTGGTTAATTTTGAAGGCTATAACACAATGTTGTCACATTCATCACATTCAAAATGTTCTCTCACATTTATCAAGACTGAGAACTGAAGTCAATATCACAAAGTTAAAAAGGAAAATGATTGCAGTAACTTTAGCTCTAACGCAAAATTGAAATTGTCCTCGACCTGGATGTTCTTTCAACTCAGCCACAAGTGTCTTATTGGAATGCTGGTTGTTGGGGAAAAAAATATGGCATAAAAAGGTGAGGGGGGGAAGGCGTCAGAAGAAGAAAAGGTAAAGTGAAAAGAAAGTTGAAAAAGAAGCAGAGCTGACAAAGCAACGCAAAGAAAAAGGAGACTGTGGAAGGGTGGAAAGCAATATGTTTTTCCAAGTGGGTGAGAGGCACAAAGCCAAACAAAGGCACAGGCCAAAGAAATGTTTGGAATATTGAACAATTGTTACTATGTGTGTGTGAATGAATTTCAGCAAAGTTTCAGGTGCATTGTATATATATATATATCTATATATGACAGTCCATCCATCCATCCATTCATTCATTTTCTTGAGCCGCTTATCCCCAAAGGCAGGCTTGCTGGCGCCTATCTCAGCTGGCTTCGGGCAGTAGGTTGCCAGCCAATCGCGGGGCACAGTGAGACGAACAACCATCCATGCATCAATCACTCCTACGGACAATTTAGTATGTCCAATTCACCTGCCATGCATGTTTTTTGGAGTGTGGAAGCCGGAGTGCCCGGAGAGAACCCACGCGGGCTCGGGGAGAACATGCAAACTCCACACAGGAAGGCCAGAGCCGGGTGGATTTGAACCGGGACCTTTGAACTGTGAGGCGGACGTGCTAGTCACTGCGCCACCGCGCTGCCCACAATGACAATCAATCAACCAAATTTTATTTGTATAGCCCTTAATCACCGAAGTCTCAAAGGGAGAAAAGAGGTGAAAAGAGGTCATGTCGAGACTTCTTTTGAAAAAACAGGTCAAACAGAGACATTTTCCTGGTATAGCTACACAACAGCATCCCATGTCAAAGCTCCCAGAAGGGGAAGGAAAAACTCAAAAACCCAATTTGGGGAAAATCAGAAACCTTCAGAAGGGACCACAGGTGGGAGGAGCCCCCATCCAGGCTCACAGGTTGAAGTGGATACCGCATGTACCAAAGGACAACATTGTGATTGACATTCACATGACCCAAAAAGAGTGTTTAGCACATCTGCAGAGAGGTCAAGGGTTCAGTTCCACCTCACCGTAGCCTTCCTGTGTGGAATTTGCATTTTCTCCCCATCTGGATGCAAACTACATAATGGCAAAACAATGAGGCTGGCGAAAGCCACCAGGACACAAGGCTCAAACGGGGACATCTGGCCACCCTAGTAGGGATGGTAACGGGATGAAAGCTGGGACGGGGTTGCTAGGGGGTGACTGTTGGCTCCCCGCCTCTCAGCCTGCAGTCATCAGTCTTGCCTGGCCGTCGTGTGTCTGCTGCCAGCTGTCCAAGCGCCCGCTGTGGTCATACTGGCTGATGAGACTTCCCTCGCATGCCCCTCAATCAATCCAGCGTTCCTAATAGGTCACGAATGGCTGCGCGGCGCTTGCCAATATGCCCGGGATCCCAGCAAACGATGGTGGAAAGCGAGATGGACAAGTATGGCAGTCATATTTGCATCATCAAGCCTACATTTTACTGGCCGCGGCCAGAAAAGAACAAGGCGCTAATTGACACGCCGCTAATTAGCCTGCGTGGGCTGGCGACAAACCGGCGTGGCGCTGGCCAAATTTGAACGAAAAGCAGAACACGCTAGCTAGCGTTCGTCTCCGGTTTCCTCATTAGCGGTTCCTACTTCCAGGCCTAATTATGAGTAAATGTGTACACACTTAATGAAATTCCCTAAATGGCGAGGCGGAACAGAAGAAGGGAGAGAACCATTGGAGGAGTTTTGTTTTTAGATAGCGAGCGACAAATGTTTCGCTTTGCAAATCAACCAATTTAGGGGCCGGTGCATGCTTGAATATGTTTCATACAAATGCTTTATAATTAAACACATTGAAAATGCCTGTCGCCCCTGTTAAATTATCTACCGTTAAAAAAATAAGAACACCAGATAGGCAAAGTGAATTAATTTCATCCTGCCGTTTGCCTCGAGGAATAAACATGACGGAGTGTGTTTTACAGCTTTGAAGTTTCCACTTGACGGCTAGAACATTTCTAATTGGAAACATGAAACGAAGTATTTGGGATCAATTTTAGCGAGGCAGCAGAGTCAAAGGAGTCGTGCATATTGGACATTACTCGTTAACATATAAATGGAGGGGGGGTTACGCTACAGAGGAATGCTGTTGCGCCTCAGAGGAAGAAGATGATGATGATGGCGATGATGATGATAGTCTGTCATCTCCACAGTGTGCCGTGGCTCTCGGGAATGCCGTAGCTGAGGGAGCACCAGGGGTCAACTTTCCCCGCCTCCTCTGCTGTCACAGTTCGGATGCAGCTAGAAAATTGAACAGAATAATAACTAGTTCCAATATTATTGTTGGTTATTAGGAAAAAATCAAGTTCTCATGAAGGCTTAACGGAGTAATCGGCTAAATACGGCCCTTCAAATAGGCCGAAAATCACTGGCCAGCGGTCTGATTTTTGCCGATTAGTCTCACTTTTTACCTTTATAACTGGGGCTGTTACAACCAAGTATTTTTAGAATATTTTTTTTCGTTAATTGATTGAGCAATTGAATTTGCTGATTAATCAGTAATCTCTACTTTTTCCACCGAAAAAAATCCATATCCATCGGACCCTAATTCACATATCCCCTTTCAACTTCCTACTAAAGGAACCTAGATAATGTTCCTGCGTCAAACTAGTTTCTAGTTTCTTTATGTAGAAAAATTGCATGACGTAGTTGAAACACTTGGTTAATCTAGACAGAGAATCAAAGTTATACAGGATCCTGGACCACTTGTGCAGCGGATGGTAGCAGAAGTAGTAACGTTTGGCCTCTTTTACAAACAGTCCTGATACACTTTTTGGGGGGTGTGGTCTCACTGAGGAATGCATGTATGTGTTGGGACGGTGTGTTCAAATTCCTCGGTCAACAGGCAATTCTTGCTGAAGGGGGAAAAGGTCAATGAACTATCAATCCTGATTGACAGCTTCTTCAGGTAGGAGCGTCTGGCCTTTAGTTCATAGTCGGATGGTATTTCTTCTGTAGGAGACAACCAGCCCTATCCAGATGTCTTCAAGGCCAATATTATAATCTTGCTTTTTACACTGACATCACATCGTGTCCATTTTTATTAGAAACACACACACACACTACTATACTAATATCTTTCTAAAAACACGTATTTCCATTACTACTTGACTCCTAACCATTCTGATCCACAATAGCGCTCGCCGTGTATTCCGTGCTTTCAGTTTGGCGACTTAACACTCGACATCCCAGCACTGCCGTCCGTACACGCCCGAGCGTCCAAATCCTACCAAAGTGCATTAGCGTTTTGGACACGTTAAAAAGCGCGGACCGGAGCAGGTGAGCAAAGAGAAGCGAGCTGTTTGACTTGCTCGGGAGGTTGTTTGCTCCAGGGGATTTGACACAGTTGCTTTCCAATAACACGGACGTCGCCTCCACCAACAGCCTGAGAAGGAATTATTTGCGCAAAGCTGCAGGTCCAGACAGGAAGAAAGTGCGATTAGAGAGGTCCCCTCAGCAGGACACAAATGCAATAGCTGAAACTGTCTGCAGATTTTCTTCTGGGCGTCATCCTCGCTTGGACTTGTGAAGCCATAGAAAACTTTGTGATTTCTCAACTATTTCTTTTGAAAGCCATTAATCACACTCAGGATGCACGGAATGAGTCAACCTCTCATTTCCGCTGGGAGACTTTCATTTTTGGCTTCTTTATGCCTATTTCCGTTCCTTCGTGCCTTGGGTTAGCTGAACCGCAACACCCCCCCCCCCCCCCTCCCCTCCTTTTTTTTGCGCTCTACAGTGTTTGTCAGAGGTATTAGGCGCTTGTTGCCTCATTGGATTTAATTAATTGATTAATACTTTGATCCAATTTGTGCTTCCTCATGCAATTAATCAGCTGTCTGAGGTTGGACGCTCGCTCTGACAGTGCAACTGAAAGGCAGACAAACGTCAAAAAGTGACCTCTGGCTCCCAAACACAATAAATAACTAATACAATAAATGACTAATAATCCCAGCTAAACTCATGTGAAGAAGAAAATGTTGTTCATGTATGTGTATTATTTAAATTATAAATGTTCCTGCTACTTCATCTATTCCTACGTCCTCTTAAGTGAGGCTATTCATTTGTGTCCTGTCGGGGACATTATTTTCGGTCTAGAGCTATTGTCTCAATGGTCTTGCCTTTCTATTGATAACTCATGTGTTTAGGTGGGACGCAATTTGATTTGCTGTCTCGCTGAGACCAAATAGAAAACTGTGGACACCAATGAACGGGGTTTCAGGAGGATTCAGACGTGTTTTAGTTTATAATTGTCTAGTCATTTACAATTTTCATATTTAGGAAGACTATTTCCAGTATTTTGATTGTCTACGATTGTCTCCACCCATTACCATTAAAATAAGTGTCAAAAGCTACTCAAATTCTATTAAACAAGGTGATGGCCTTACAAAATGAAGCTCTTCTCCTTACTTCAACATAGTTTGCTGGCCTCGAAATCCCACAAGCGGGCGATTGTGTATGTTTTACATTTTTTCTCATCGTGTAACTGAAGAGGCACTCTAATCACTTCCTTTGTGTCTTACAGGTTTGTCCTTCTTTGGGATTACTGATGGAGCAGCACAAGACATTCAAAGCAAATTCTACTACAATCTGACAAGCTTTCCCTAGTTGCCTTTCCAAGGAAGTGATTTTTTTTCGGAGGTCGAGCCTGATATATTATTTACCAGTGTGAAATGGTGTTGAAACCACCTGGAGCACAAAAAGGGGACATTTAAGGTACTCGATTGGATGAACAAATTGACAAAATACTCCCAACAAAGATTTTTTTCCCCCTCATCTCTTATTTGGAATATTTAGGTTTGAAATAATATAATGTCATGTGAAACCCTATGGGGAAAGTGGGTCAGAGATGGAATCCAAGTGAGTGACTTTTGGCAGGAATTTAAAATGGCATCCAGCATAAAACTGTGACCATCCTTGATCCTATGGATTAATATTTACCTCATAGCAACGTGGACGATACTCCTCCCTTTTTTAAAAAAAAAATACACGTGGATCAATTGTTTCTGTTTTCTATAATTCGACATGGCTCATCTCTGGACAGTAGGCGCCTGGATATTTTTGGCATCATGGAGTTTTTTTAGTTGTTGGTGTGAAGCCACAAGGACTGCTGGTTCCAGCAGGGGGGAGCAAGGAGCCTCATCTGTGGAACGAGTGAAGCGGGGATGGGTTTGGAACCAGTTCTTTGTGGTGGAGGAGTATACAGGCACTGAGCCCCTCTATGTCGGAAAGGTAAGAACTTTTTTTTTTTTTTTCCTCACACGTTTACGATGAGTGCGGCTTTGAGGCGCTTTCTTGTGATAATAGTTTTCGGACAATGTCCTTGAGTATGTAAAAAGCAGACTAGTGGAAGTCTTATGGTAACTCCTTGAAAATATAATTTGCTGTCTACTTTGTAGAGTGTAGAACAAATCAATGCTCACTCGAGTTAAGCAGCAAGTGTCAAGTGGCAGAATCCAAATTCTCCCGTTTGATTCAAGTCATAGCATATTGTCATCAGGGTTGAAGTTAACATTTAAAAATTAATCAATGAATGCCATCTAGCTTTGTATCAAACATATTCTTTTCTGGCTGTAGACCTCCTATACCTGGGGTGTCAAAACAATTTTTTTTATCGTGGGGCAAATTAGCAGTCAAAATGTAATTTAGGTAGTAAGTATTGCGAATGGCACGATGCGCGTACTTGCCAGCCAATTATCACATGATGATTTGGATGAACACCTAACTGTATGTGAGAAGGCATGTTTGATGCATGGCAGCGCCTCATGAAAATGTATGGACTCAGCTGGATGTCGCCAATCAACACTTTTAGTGTCGCCGAGGATTAAGCCTGAGCCGAGTGCCTCTCCACCGGATAATTGCGACATGTTTTTAATGTTTTTTTTTTCCGCCATTAATATTACTTGAGCCAAGTCAGCAGACTTGCCAAGCTCGTTCCGTCTAACACCCTGGCTACTCTGCTAATGAAATCTGATTTACCAATAAAAAGGCCACTCACGTCACATTAAACTGGCAGCTTGGATCAGTACATTTAGATAATGAATCCTCGCGGGGGTGAACGATCCGAGAGCCGTTATATGACTTTTTTTTTCTTTCAGAATGTTCTATTTTAGTACACGCAGGAGGCATTATCATAGAAATTTGTGAAGTATAGTTTTGAAGGGTTAGGAAGGAAAGAAAAATGACACGTCTCTTGTCGTTCCCTCTCAGAAAGAGATCCAAGTTTGATCACGTGATTGGCGTTCCTGGCTATTTTGATACGCTTTATCATTTTATTTTACTCTTTATTTTTTTGCACATTTTTATGGTGATGTTTCTGTCGATATATATATATATATATATATATATATATATATATATATATATATATATATATATATATATATATATATATATATATACTTAAAAATACGTTGTTGTTTTTTTTTTTAAACAACATAATTTGAGGAAGATTTATCTGCCAGCCACATAAGCCGAGTTTGACGCACAGATGTGCATTTATATATCGGTCATATTCTTACTTACAATAATTACTAAAATGGGAGGGACAAGTGAGAAGGGGACATCACTTGGCTGTTAGCATCAAGTGCTTTTCAATAAAAGAAGCGAGCACACTGTACCAACGTCCAAGTTCACACGCAGGAATGCAAAAACAGGGAGGATCATGTAGAAGTTATGATGTCGCCAGCTGATTCAATTCAGAGTGCACCGGTAAAAGAACTCGGAAATGTATTCCTTGTGACTCGTTTATTAATTGCAGTCATTCATAAACTTGGTGAAACACGGATGCTGCTCAACGTCAGGTATTTATTCTAAAATTAACTCAAACCGCAATGTGGAAAAGGAAAAAACAATTACATTACACTAGCGAGGTGGCAAATCTGAAACACGCTTAATTTAACACGCAACAATACATAATTTACGGATATGAACATAAGACGTTCATGTCTGAACAGACGTTTGTCATCAGAAGTCCTTTCCTTCGCAAGTCGACTTCCGATCAACACCGATATTCTTCACACTCTGACAACTTCATTCTTCAAGGTCTTCCGTTTACTTTGCCAGCCTTCCCTGTCACTTCCCCCGTTTCTCTCTCCCCTCTCTGGTCGCCTCCCCTCTGATAGTCACCTTGTTAACACTTTGAAGCGACGGAGATCTGAGGGACTGACAAGCGGCAGCCAAATGTGGCAGAGCCTCCTCCTGATTACTCAGACTTAAATATGAGACAGCCAATTTGTTGCCGCTTTGACGCTCTCCATAAACCAAGCAGGCGGCGGAGTTCAAGCGCTGATCGCCTCCGCTCTGCATTCCCACAAATACAGTGTAATTTCAATTATTCTCAAATATCTTAACTCCTGAACTGAAAGTACCAGTGCAACAACGGGGAAATCAATTGAAATCAAAGCGGGTATAACAGTTTTCCCTACTTTTTGGAAGGTTTTCCAGAATGTCTGTGGAAACATGCCATTTGCAAGGTCATGTTGACTTCTTGCGATTTATTTTTCCAATTGGTAGGGTGTCTGATGAGTGTGAGGTAAAGAACATCCACAACAAATATGTCCAAACATGCCCTGACAGAAAATCAGTCCAATGGTTTTCAAAAAGTGGGACGTATTATTACACACTATTTTTAATGCACTTCGTAAAAATATGTTTTTCTGACGGTGATATAGCATATGTGTCTCATATCAACCTGAACAGCATGTTCGGATGATATTGATCTATATCCAAAATCATCAATATTAGCACATGACTTTTTAGTCATGGAGAAAGTCATAGGAGAAGGTCAAAGTACCTGGAGAGAATCCACGCGTTCTTGGGGAGATCATGCAAACTACAGACGGAAAGGCTGAGCCAGGTGTATTTGAACTCCCTGAACTGTAAGGCGGACGTGCTGCGCCCACAAGCCACCCAGATTAATTATAAACAAAATAAGTGACGGATTACAAACCATCCAAAGGAAAAAAAAAGTCATCTATCTATCTACCTACCTACCTACCTACCTACCTACCTACCTACCTACCTACCTACCTACCTACCTACCTACCTACCCACCCACCTACCTACCTACCTACCTACCTACCTACCCACCCATCCATCCATCCATCCATCCATCCATCCATCCATCCATCCATCCATCCATCCATCCATCCAAGTATATATATGTATATATGTGCAGGGCAAATGTACAATGTGCAGTGCTGTACATTTGCCCTGCATCATACTTGAAGTTCTTCCCACTATTTTTGGGGGAAATTTTGTGCACATGCGTGGGCACAAGGCTCGACTGATGTCTGTGGGCATTGTGATGGCTTTGTAAAAGTGGGACACCCTTGGGAGAAAACTATTTCCTTTTGTGGGAAGAAGAAAGTCCTTTTCAACCTGCAAGAGAGTGATGGGAGAATGGAAAAATTATTTTGTGGGGTTTGGACATTTTTTTTTTGTAAGGGGGTAGTTCTTTGTGATGTAAAAATGTGTGCTTGAATTCTTTTGCTAGTTTTTCACGGGTATGAAAAGTAAGAAGCTTGACGAAAATCTGCTAGCGCAATTTCTTTTGTTTTTGTTTCGAAACCATGTCTTTGCTGTTGACCTTCAGATTGGAGTGTAACATTTAGCTACGCGTGCATCTGCGTAGATGAGTGTGTGTGTTTGTGTGCGTGTTTAAGCAGCCAACTCGAATCACTCCAGCGATGATAGACTGACAGACGCACGGCTATATCAAGCCCGAAGGGGGGAGAATTGCATCATACTCGCAGAATGATGAACTCATTTTGTGGTGTGTGTGTGTATGAGTGTGCGTTATGCAGCCTTTACCCAAGTGTGTGAAGTGTGTGAGTGTTTGGGTGTGCACGTGTGTCGTTGGGTAGAAAGTTGCATGCGTGCATGGTGCCAGGCTGGTGCAATTGAATTAAGGCACGGTGACAACATTTCACGCACATTCCCTTCCGTGCAATCTCATTTGGAAATGCAGCGGTGGAGATATTGAGCGCCGCACATGGATGGATACTTTTATTGACAAAAGATGTAAGGTGTTACATCAAAGGAAAAATACATGCTTGAATGTGTCTCTCTGGCTCGGGGCGAAAACAGACAGGAGCGGTGCGCAGTTGCACTCTTTTACCGCAAATCCATACGGGAAATTCTATTTGAGGAGATGCTATATTATTGACTGCATTTTTGATCTCCTTCTGGAAATGTTAAATATAGTAAGGGCTGGGCCATATGGCCAAAAAAATAAAGTTAATCTCTATTTCCTTTTAACATTCTGGATGATTACTATTTTAATTTATTTTAATGGATAATATACCCAGAAAACATTTATTTAAAAGATGGATTTTTTTCAAAAATACTATGTAAAATATATGGCAATGAGAAAAAAAAAATGAATAGGGATTTAAAACCTTATTTAACATACATGGAATGAATGTTACACATTACAATACACATTCACATCTTGAGTATAACTTCTTTAAAAATGTATTCAATTTATTTTGCCATTCCTAAGTAAAAAAAATCAATATGGTGTCTGATATCTTATTTCTTTTTGTATATATATATGTCATACATTTTAATAATTTTTATAAAAAATACAAATAAATACAATATAAATATATATAAAATATGTATATATAAATTTGTGATTTCTCAAATCATTTCAAGTGTGGCTACAAGAGTTAATCAAAAAGCTATAATGAACTTTTTTTCATCTAAAAGCTAAATAACTGGACTCTCCATTTAAAAAGCAAAATGAAGTTAGTACTGCAAACATGTCTTGTAAACCACTCATCCAGCATTCTGCCAATTATGTAAAACCTTGATTTCACAATTTACCTAATTTCCAAATGTCCATTTTTTTAATGAGACAATTTAATCTCATTAATTCCATTTATCGGCGAGCCCTAATTCACATCATGACCTTCAAGCAGTTTACGTTCCAAAATTGCTGGCCACATATGCATAGCAAGTGGGAGCGGTTCTGAAGTCAAGTCGAATTTAGGAAGCGCACGGCGGCCCGGTATTGCTGCCTGGGGAGCGTCTGAACATCCAATCACATTAGTGGAAACGATCGGTCTGATTTATAACGACTCTTTTAAGTTCTCATTTCGTCTACCTTTAACAACTGCTGGAATGACTTTGAACACCTCATTTGGGGAAGCTGTCCTTTGCAGAAAAGGTGTAAATTACCACCAGAAGCGCCCAGTCTTTTGTCACATCCTAAATGATGACTGGTGTAGCGACCTACCGGATGAAATTAGACTGTGATTGCTATTAGGGGCAAGGATGAAAAAAATTGAGTGGAAGAAATGCTCAAGTTGCTCTAACTTTGAGAGAATTGAAACTCAAATAAAGTTTGATATAGAGCCCTGACAAGTACCTTGAAAGGTCATTCATTCATAAGGCTTAAATAATGTTTGGCCATTTTATTTACCATAATTCCCGAAATATAAGATGTACTTTTTTTCCTATAAATGAAGGCCTAAAGTATGGGTGTCTCCTATAAACGGTAATTTAAAAAGATGTTTTTTTTTTCTTAGTTTTTTTATTCAATCGACACCATTTCAGGAAGATTGATCCGTCAGTCACATAAGCCGAGTTTTGACGCACAGATATGCATTTTATAGCGGCCGTATGCTTACTTACAATAACTACCGTAACGGGATGAGCAAGAGGGCAAACGTCAGTTGGCTTTTAGCAGCAAGTGCCTGTTGCAGCGAACAGCAGCTTAGCTAAGTTGTTTCGACATTATTTTCAATAAAAGAAGGGAGCAGGCTGAACCAACATCCGAGTCCATCCTTGTTCACGCGCAGCAATATTACTAAAACGGAAGGGATTATGTAAAAAATATATGATGTTTCCAGCTGATTCATAAACTTGGCGAAAAAGGGATACAGCACATTTTGGGGTATTTATGATAAAATGAACTAGCTGTGTCACAAGGAAAAGAAAGAACAACTGCTTTGAGTGCATTGACCGTTACACTGGAAAGGCGTTCACTGACCGCTCACAATGTGGCAAATCTGAAACACACTTTACATAACCTATTAGTTATGACTCTGCCAGGAGTGGGACAGACCTTGGGTAAGATACTGCACGAATGGTGTGGGAAAAAAAAGACCCAAAAGAGGTCAAAATACTGCACAAGGTTTAAACGGGCAGTTAGTGCTGGAAACCCTCCAACATTGCAAAATTGAAACAATTCTGAAAAGAAGAGCGGTCCAAAATTATTTTGCAGTGGTGTGAAATACACCAATTATCACCAATTATCGTAAATGTTTGACTTCAGTCATTGCTGGCAAAAGTGGCAGAATTCCCTGTTAGGTTCAGAGGGCAATTATCTTTTCACACAGGGTCAGAAATTTGTGTATTCCCACTCAACAAACAACAACAAACATGAGAAGAAGTTATATTTAATTATTTAACACTTCCCCATGCATTCCAAAGAACCTTGTATACTTCATTTTCTTCCAGATTCACACAGACTCGGATGAAGGTGAAGGTAACATCAAGTACACCATCTCCGGAGAAGGGGCGGGCACAATCTTCATTATCGACGAGCTGACGGGCGATATCCACGCCACCGAGAGACTGGATCGCGAGGAGAAGGCCTTCTACACTCTGCGAGCGCAGGCCCGCGATCGCCTCAGCAACGACCCGCTGGAACCAGAATCCGAGTTTGTAATTAAGGTGCAGGACATCAACGACAGCGAGCCCAAGTTCTTGGAAGGGCCTTACATCGGCAGTGTGGCTGAACTTTCTCCTATAGGTAAGACCTCAACACACTTGAGCCTCTATTTTGGGGGAAAAAAAAAAAAACTATTGTATTTTATGGACTATAAGCTGCACCGGTATATAAAGCATGGGTCGTAGCATCAGATGTTTATGCAGAAAGTTTATTATTAAAAAATATTTTTTTGAATTTTAAAATGTTTGGACTTTTAAACTTTTACATTTTTGAATTTTTAAATTTTTAAAAATAATTGATCTGCTTACAGCAAATTCCTATCTGCGACAGACTGAACATGCCTACATGTTTACCACCAACATATTTATGGAAAATGGATAGATGGATGGATATTTTCACCATAACACTGACAGAATATTAATAGGAGTTCACACTCAGTTCAAACTCAAAATCAATACTTCCATAGCGTCCTCTGTGTCCCTTTGTTTAATTGAATATTTTAGTGAACATATGAACACATTGCCCATACAGTAATTCATATGTACAATCATAGATAGATAGATGGACAATCCTATCAAATTTGTACATCGCAAATATTTATACACCATCTTACTCATTTTTTTATGATTTATACTTTTTTTTTTTTTAAGCATAAAAATTGATTCACATCTTTTCAGTTTTCTTTCATAGTTGGCACATTGAACAGATACAAACAAACACCGGTGATTGTCTCCTGGTGGCTAGCGAAAAAGCGACAACAACAAAAAAAAGCCAGCAGAGAAGCCGCATGGGACTATAGGCTGCAGGGCTCAAATCATGAGAAAAAAAGGTGTGACTTTTAATCCAAAAAATCTGGTACTTTATATAGTATTGCTGACCACATAGGATTATTACCCGAGCCATTTTTCAATAGTTTTGGATAACAAAGAAAAAACACTAGAACACATACTGGTGTTTAATTTTTTTGATAGTGTAACAAAAAACATAACCATTGTCACTAATCCTAATTTTGTCGAACTGCACAGCGTTTCCACAAATGTTCATTGTCAGGCGCACTAGACTTTGAAAAAAAAAATCCTCTAAAATAACATGATATGGTTACAAAATAACATTGAATGCTTTCACTTGGAACACTTAAAATGACACAAAAAGTAAGATTGGGTAACAGGAGCCTGAGTCGCATTTTTGAGAGCCATCTTGGAAGATCCAAAAAAGGGAAGAGAGGGCGTACTTAGCATCATGTCTTTATTTTGATCAGTAAAGGTTTGTCCAATCATCTCCCATCAAAATCCTGCTTATTCATTGGTTCAAACAAGCCAAAGCATCATGTTCAAAATGTGCAATCCTGCATCACCAGAACCCCTAGCAAGAAAATCAAGTGCTCAAGTAGCTTCTCCAACAAAGTTTTAAACTCTGAAGATGCTCCAAATTGCCAAGAATGGCAATATGATCAATCCCTCCCCTGTTGGGAGTTTGCAAATAGGAATAAAAGTTCTGCATATGTTCGATGAAAATAAAGTATAAGTCATTCGAGAGGAGGCGAGTTAACGGATGGCAACGCTGCGCATCCCCACCGGAGCGCTGTCAGTTCCGACCCACAGCCAACAATCAAACAGGGAGGAGGGAAGCGTTTGTGATTGCACGGGTCCCCGATGAGCCGCCCGAGCGTGTTCTCGCGCTGTCCTAAGGACGGAAATGATTACAGGTGGAAATAGGAGCCGTGCAGTTGGGACTTCTCAAGTATTCCGATGACGCGGGCACTTGCTGATGAACTACTTAGGTACTGATATGACAATTATTTATAGAGGCTGGACCACAACATTCAAATGATGTGACTGAAGTAGCCAAGTGAAACAAGTGAGCAAAATCAGAAATACAGAAGTGCCTTGAGATACAAGTGAACTGATTTAAGAGCTACCTCACACCGCATTTCATACAGAGATGAAAAATGGTGAATTTATTTTAATTGTAGTTAACCCTTATGCGATATATATCTTTGCAACATTCAAACGATGTGATTTAAGTGGCAAAGTGAAACAAGTGAGCGAAATCAGAAATACAGAAGTGCCTTGAGATACAACTGACCTGATTTAAGAGCCCAGGTCTACCTCACACAACACTTCATACGGTGATAAAAAATTGTGAATTTCTTTTCATTCTAACTAACCCTTATGTGATATATAGCTGTACATCACATTGAAAAAAGACGAAAGGGAGCTGAAATTTCACCCAGATGGTGACAACATTTTCATAGTATTTTAGCAAATGGATGGCTCACAGTTGGTGGTGTGATTACCAGGTAGTCCTGCTTTTTTGAATTTTGACATCTTGCTACTTATCTACTTTATATATTTTTATGTATATATTTTTCATAAATAAGGCGCATAGAATAGAAGCTACAGTAGTGACGAGGGCTGTGTTATGCATCCACTAGATGGAGCTGTGCTAAAGACAAAACAATTAAACAACCCAGCCAAACTTTATTAATAGAATTGAAACCATCCATCCATCCAGTTTCTATAGCCACTTATCCCCACAGGGGTCGCAGGCTTGCTGGCGCCTATCTCAGCTGGCTTCGGGCAGTAGGCGGCGGACACCCTGAAGTGGCTGCCAGCCAATCGCAGGGCACGTAGAGACGAACAACCAATCACGCACCCAATCACACCTAAGGACAATTTAGTGTCTCCAAATCACCTGCCATGCATTTTTTTTGGGGTGTGGGAGGAAGCCGGAGTTCCCGGAGAGAACCCACGCAGGCTCGGGGAGAACATGCAAACTCCACACAGGAAGGCCGGAGCCAGGTGGATTTGAACCGGGACCCTTAAACTGTAAGGCGGACGTGCTATTTACTGTGCCACCAATTCAATATTAAAAAAAAATAATACAATTGCAACCAAAAACCTTCAGATGTTTTGTTTTGTTGATTTAAAAACTTCTAGCTTTATTTTATAAAATTGTGCTTTCTTTTTTTTTTTTTTTAAATAAATTGTTTCAAAATCGGAGCATATGTAGCATATCAATATTTCAAACAGGGTGTTAAAAAATGTGAACTGTAAAAAAGACATTTATAACGGAAATCCAAAGATAAAAATTTAAGAATCAACTTTGTTATTAAGCTAAGTTATTTTTTTCTTCCCCCAAAAATGTAAGGCTTGTCCGTGTGCCTTATGGTGCAGAAAATGCGATATTTATGTTAGTATATTAGAGTACTCTTTATCTCATAAGAAAATGCCCCAACCCCAGGGTAGGCTGGATTGGAACTTTACTTTATTTCCCACCTCAGAAACATACTGTAGCACTAAAGCAATGTCTTGAAGCCTGCTTAGGTTTCACTCCTCCATACAAACCACCTTTTTTCTGCATGCACTGCTGTTTAAACCCAAATGGATGTTTTTCTCCTCTTCCCCCGTGATCTGTTACCAGCATTTTCCCTCTCGAATATCAGCAATAAAGTGCCATTCGCGATAAGAACACGGTGGACCTTCACATTTTAAACACAATCCGCTTCAGGAGTCATGGGAGACACGCGCATACTCGCCATTATACAACTTCAATAGCAACACAAGGTTATCATTTCCGGAGCAAGGCATCTTGCGCCAAACGATAAAAAGGTAGAAAATATTTGCTGCATGCTTGCGCGACGGCTCAGTGTGCCCTCAGGCGGAAAGAATATACACATTTTAAATTGAAAACTAGGAGTCCAAATTGTAGTCTTGCCTCAAAATATTGCTCTAGTTTGTTCAGATATATTTGGGATTGAAAATGGCAATAGGACAAACTGTTTCTCAAAAGGAAGTTCAGTCGAGTATGTTTGGAGGAACATGAGACAATGTAATTGAATTATTTTTAATACCGTAACAGGAACAGTTCGACTTAAGAATTAATTGCAAAAGGTTTACACGTATGCAAATGTTCATCAGTGAAGCAATTTTTCAGCAGTCAAGCCAGGAATAAAACAATGTCATCCAAATTTTTTAACTCGGGGTACACAAGATTGAAAATCCGTCTTGTATGGTAAAGTAATAACAATGTACCATTATGAATCATTCTTAATAGGAGTAGCTAAATGATATTGCACATCAGTATGTTTTAGTTGTTTCCAAAT
Source organism: Hippichthys cyanospilos (assembly GCF_059441005.1). Classification (NCBI taxonomy): domain Eukaryota; kingdom Metazoa; phylum Chordata; class Actinopteri; order Syngnathiformes; family Syngnathidae; genus Hippichthys; species Hippichthys cyanospilos. The sequence goes on along the minus strand of NC_142377.1, from coordinate 10,042,309 downwards.
ACTCATATAAGAGGATTTTTTTTTTCTTTTTCTTTTATTTGTGAGTTCAAACATGCTGTCTGTATCCGGCCAATTTTGCATGAGACACCTTTGTAGATTTGATGTCAATCTGCGTCACATTGGCACACAATTGAAATAAAAGCAGCAGGAAGAAATTACGTGAAGACTATAATTTACAATAGTCGAGATCTAATTTGCTGTATGTACCTGGCCAATTTTGCATGAGTCACTTCTTTTGATTGATGTCAGTTTGCGTCACAAGAAAAATTGAAAATTGAAATGCAAGCAAGCAATTGTGTGAAGACTGTGATTTAATGTACATGACATGTTTGCGTGATGTGGCTGTTTGGACCCCATTCCCACTTCAAAAATATGCGGAATATACTTTTCAATTTTAAAACCGTTCAGTGGTGAAAGCTTTCGTAAGTCGGTTTGAGTAAATTATGCGATCATTTATTTTTGTGATGGGAGATATTCAGCTGGCTGTAATATTTAGGAACTTATCAGCAGCTACCTGCGGCATATTCATTTTTATTTATCGTTTGTGCTTTACCAGAGTTTTGCTGCCTAGGGCTTCATTCACTCCCTGCCTTTGCCTTCCTAACCAACTAACACTTGTGTATGTCGTCAGTTTGTTTTTCAAGGTTGGTTGATCCCCCCCTTCCAAAAAAAAAAAAAGAGGTCAGATAAAATAGGAGTGGCGACGATGTTGATGAAGTGTGAGGGATTGGGCCGGGTGTTGTTTTGTTGAAAAATATGCGGCTAATGAAATTGCAGTCCTAAATCAAATTTGCCGTTCATGCTTGATTGAATGTTGCTGAGAAGTGTGCATGTCTTTATGATAGGACAAAAAGGAGTGGGCGGGGGGTACGCATGAAGTCACTCCGCATGAGTGGGCGGCACTTGCTGTGTCCTCAGATAAACGCATGAACAGGTAGATTAAGGAGGCAAACAACAAATGGTTTTAAAAGGGAGTTGCAGTATTAGACTCGTGGTTCTCAAATGGCAGAGTGAGGACTGTTTGGGGGTCCGTAAAGGATTAGATGAGATTTTAACACGGTTTCTGCAGCTATTAATCAAATTTAATATTGTTAAAGGCTTGGCAGAGGCACTTTTCAAAATAATGGTAAATGAATTGGAACATGAAGAAACTCAATGCTTGATTGTGTTATCGTAATGCAATGTTAATGCATATATTTTATGAAGTTTTATACAGATGGGTATTGGTATCAGTGGCATACGAGCTACTAATATGGATGTTACATCATCTGTCTGCTGCAAATGCCATCCATTGCATCCATTTTGTGGTCTTACTATGCATATGACAATAAAATTCTTAATACTTCTCATCGTAATTTCGTAATTATCAATTCATCTGTCCACCAACTCACACATCCATCATCCATCCATTCATCTTCTAGCAATTATCTGTCCATCTCTTCATGCGTCCATCCATGCTCAAAATTCCTTGCGACAAGTGAAGCGATTAAATCTCCTGGCAAGCTTTTGAATAACATTTGAGAACGTTTACAACATTTAACAAATTAATGTGCTCTGGCATTTGCCAATACCTGCAAACGTTCACCCTCAATGTAGTAGGAACTTTCGCTTTAGTTCAGAGGTCCAAGGTCTGAACTGCAGAACTTCCTGTGTGGAGTTTTCATGCTCTTCCCATGCCTGCGTGTTACATGTAACGATTGTAGCTTTCTTTTCCCACAGTTATTTATTTACAGTGATATCCAGACAGGGAGGGTATGTCAATTATGTATAATTAAGACTATTTTGTTTTTCATCACTGTATAGTACAGACCCTCAGAATGAATTAAAAAAAAAAGTTTAAATTCAAAATGTACTTTATGGTGCCATTAACTCCTGCTCCCATCTTCGTGCTCAGTTGACAACATCTACTTTGATGTTTCCTCCATCCTTTTTGTTGCACCTAGATGGAGGCCTTTTTTTTTTAACATTTCCTTGAGTTGCGGCTGGCTAAATATAGTCTTTACACGGTGGAGCCAGACAGCCGTGGTGGCATTAAGTGCTTTTTGTTGCCTCAAACACTATGTTTTTTTATGAGTTGTGCTCTCAAAAGAGGCAGACATTTACATCTCTCTATCAACAGCAGCTTTTCCTCAGCGTATAGTAGCAGGTGGCTTACATTGGAATTCCGGTTTAATGTTTATGTTTTGGAAAGCGTCATTAATATTTGAACCGCAGCCAGCCCCCCCCCCCCCCCCACCCCCCACCCCCGCTCTTCCCCATCAATAGTAAATGTTCAAATATTTATGCAGCTTGAGCGAGGTCTCTTGAGGCTTTCAAAAGCCGCAGCTTTAAGTATTGCCAAACAGCTATATTGCCACATTTCCTCAAGACGGCTTCGTTACGGGCTCGTGCACATTTCGAGCATTAGAACGTTTGAGCTTTTCACCTCATCGTCTAGTCCTGCAGGGACATGATGCGCACCCAGGGAACTTTTTAGTGGAGGATGCAATAAATGATGTTTTTTTTTTTTTTTATTGAAGTTTGAATGTGGTTGCAAAGGAAAGGGCCTGCGGATGCTGAATATACGGTAGGGCAAAACACTGGGGGTGCTCTAACGTCAACCTCTAATCCTTACCCGGAACGTTCAAAGAATCTAATCCGTAAACCACTTACCCTGTAAACGATATACAGCGGGCCCCCGTGTTACGAGATTAATCCATTCCGCGGTTGGGCTCGTAAATTGAATTCACCGTACGAGGGGCAATCCAAACCTATGTTAAATAGCTAATGTGTTTAGAAGCCCAGGTAAAAACATCAAAATTGTACACACATATTAAAAATTGGTACCAAAATAGTAAGTAAGTGCTACGTATGTATAATATACATGTATACAATCAGAAAACATAAATAAAAAATATAGAAAGGATTTAATTACCTCTGCGTGCCGCTTGTTGTGCCCATGTTAAGGCTAGCGTATTTTGTATTTCTTGATTATCTTCAGCTTCGTTTCCATCTAAATCATCTTCTTACTTCTCTCTTTAACATCACTGGCAATCTTGGGACCCATGGCTAACCCCTTCAACTTTGAATTAAGCAGTAAATTGCGCTATAAATACGCTTTTGTAACCACTCACAATCAAAGCTTTACCGTTCCGCCATTTTGAAATGTAAACCAGATGTATAGCAAACCAGCATCTCTTTGAGGAGACGCTGACCAAGAGCAGGCCAGCATTTTTTTTCATAAACTTCACCAAGATTCTTGTTTTTACAGTAGGCTATTTAAAATCGTAATGCCTAAAATGTTCAAGACTAAAGTTCATATCCCGCTGAGGGACCGATATTTGCAGGTGTCAACGAAAGTAGTGAATGTTGTGTTCTCGTCAGAGTTCGTTCAGTGTCCCAAACATCGGCCAGATGTTCTTCGCACACTTTCTGACAAAAACAGTATAGGTGAACACTGGTTGTGACCTTGAACGAACCCTACGATCCCAAACGTTCAACCCTCAGTAGGCTAGGGGCTTTACTCTTAGACACAGTTCCTTCCTCATATCATGAAAGTGAGAGCTATAGTATATTTATATTTTTGTACGTCATGTGAGAATAAAAGGGGCTAATCAAACCCGTGTTTTGCGATAACCCCAGGCAAAGTGCTGCGGTCGACATTAGGATGGCTCAGGTCTGTCACGCTAACAACGGATGAGATGCGTCCAGGCAGCAGTGACTTACAATCAATAGTCTCTGCCAAGCGTCCTTATACAGACGAGCGGTGACGTCCGCACCGCCTTGCGCTTAACCGCTGATGCTTGACTGTAATTGATTGTAGCTGATCTGCACGTGGTCTGAATCGGTGTTTACGGTATGTTAGGGGAGGGAGGAGCGCAACTCTTGCAGAGTTTGTGATTTAGTGCGACGGAGTGCAACGGAGGCGCCGAATAAGTAATGTGATTATTTTTGTGCAATCATGCTAAGAAGTTTGGACCATCGTTCATTATGGGTTACTCTTACACTGAGGCACAGTGATGTGTAGAAATTCGGCAACCCACAAGTGTTTTTCTTTTTTATTGAAGATCAGTGAAGTATGATTAAATTGGAGTCATCTGGAGTTCAATTCAAATAATATTAGAACATTATGATTTAAATGATTGTGATTTATGGATCACCCATTTTTCATGGCGGATACTCTGAGGGATTGTCAAATGTTGACAACATGTTCCACCCACATTACATGGCAGAGCCAAAAGATTTACAATTTACGGGGCTCATTTTGGTAAGTAACTTAGCAAAGGGATTCTCAAATTTGGATACAAGTACACCTGGTGCTACATGAGATCTTAACAGGTTGTCTGAAGGTATCTCTAAATCTAATTTAATGCATTTAATGCCACAGAATATGGCATATATATATATATATATATATATATATATATATATATATATATATATATATATATATATATATATATATATATATATATATATATACATATATATATATATATATACATATATATATATATATATATATATATATATATATATATATATATATATATATATATATATATATATATATATATATACACACACACACATTAGATCTGATCTTTTCGAGATTTTTGTTGATCTAGATAATACGTTGACAAAGTGTTTCCTTTTATGCCCGGCATTTGATTTATCTGTGCGCCGCAAAATATTGTCAGCCAAACAAATAGACTATAATATACAGATATGATCTAATATAAGTCATGAGTTCAAAGGCTAACCCAAATTGGATTTACCACCTCTGTCAGGAGGGATGAAACATCTCCCTAAATCCTCGTTGAGATCTCGAAAAGGATCAATGTACGCAGCCCATTGGCTTTTATGACACGCCAGCTTTCTCTCCTGCTTTATTCCTCATCCTGTCTCGTTCTCCTTCTCCCGAGGCATTTGTGTGGACGGGGGGAGGAATGAATCACGGCGGAAGTGGTGATGAAATAACTTTTCATGTGAAAACACCTCAGCTTTTACGACTTGACTAAATGATCCATAATGCAAGGCGGGGAGCAGTCAGTAGTGGCGCGTGCGACACGCCGGTAAGGCGTGAGGCTCGTCGCTGCGGCCGTTACAGACCCCCTCGGCCGAGAGGCGAAGACGGGCACAAATCTCTTTTATGAGGCCACCTCTTAAATAGCTGTCAGTCCCGCTTCTGGCACGCTTTCGTAGTGGCCCCCCTCGCCCTAATTGAACCATCGCTCTCGCCGAGCTGAAAAGGTCTGAGCAAGTCGCCCTTCACGGCCTGCGCTTTTGTTCGCAATACGGTCAAATCAGGCGGAAAACCAAGTGCTTGGTGAGAAGTTACACAGCAAAATACTTCCTTACTTTATCTAAGTAGTGTTGAATAATATAAATATGTCAACCTTTATTTTTCCTCCTTACACTTGAACACTTCTGCAGAGATTCCTTGATATATATTTGACGAGAATATAAAAAGATAAATCGCGGTGTCAAAAAGTCAGGGTTTCGTGTTTTTTGAGTCTTTTTTTTTCTTCATCAAAGAGTTTGTTTAAACAGGCAGGAATATTGACAAAAAGTTGACCCACCAAGCCGCTTCTTTGAAAAAAGTAAGACAGCGATCAACCTTCTTAGCATGCCAGGAGGATAAAGTTTGGGTTATGCTTGACTAGTCCGCGTGGCCCCACGTGTTAAAATGACGTCATTTTGGCAACCATGCCCCTCCGCGCGGTCAGATTTTTGGTAACGCATACCTAGCGGAATTTCCTTACTGCCCAAAAACATGGCGGAGAAACTATTGCTCATAAGTTCATAAGCTCAGAAGTTCGCCGGTACGAACACCTTTATGATTTGGCTAAAAAGGACTACCGTGACCTAAATACCCTAAACAACTCCTGGCGTGCGCACACGCTGGGGAGAAATGAGGAGTCTGTTAAAAAAAAAAAAGCATGGAAGAATTTAGATTGTTGAATCTACTAGGCTTCTTTACTTCTGTTATAGAGTATTGTTGTTTGTATGCTGTAGACTCTACTTACTGCCACCTACAGTATGGGAGAATATCGACTGACTGCGGGGGAAAGTCGAACGCATAAACACAGGAGAAGATCTTTGTCCTAACCACTTTATACCTAAGCATCCGCTGGAGGACATGACACTTTTATTTGTCTAAATCAATATGCTGATTTTTGATGAGCCCGCCACCTCTGGGAGATGACTGGTCGAAACTTTTCCAATCAAAATTAAGACATGACACACAGCAAGACCTCTGTGTAATTTTTGGATCTTACAAGGTGTCTCTCAAAACGTACCTTTAAAATGAAAAAGTTAGTGTTCATTTTTGATCATTTAGGCTCATGTTTGTCAGTCAAACTTGACACTACAGCCTGCAAGTCGAAAAACATTCTTTTTCTTCATGCTGATGCGTTCAATGTTTATGCCATCTAAAGACACTTTTTGACAGGGAAAATGAGACTTTATGGCAAGGTGAAGGTTGACTCTTTATAGGCTGCTGAATTAGTTGAGGAAAACATATTAATGGCATGATCAAGACCAAAACAACCATTTTTCATGATAGTACCAGACCACTGCCTGAAAGGGCTTAGAGGCTGGCCTTGAGAAACTTGGAGATTTTTTTTTTATTTATTTTTTGCGTTTTAAATGGCTCTTTATTCGGAGAAAAATGGACTCTTTTCATTTCATATTTTAAATTGGACTTTGTTATTATTTTTTGATCGACTTGCATTTGTTTTTCTCGTTTAAAATTCTGTAAAATTCTGGTATTTTCTCTGTTACTGTGTATAGGACGCACCAATAGTTTGGCGGCAATGTAAAAACTACAGCAAAACTGAATAAATCTCATCTTACTAAACTCCTCATATTTTTTGTATTGTATTGTATTGTATCTGGAAGTTGTATATTCGTTTTGGGTCAAGTTAAGTGTGTTTCAGATACCCCACATTGTGAGCGGTCAGTAAACGCCTCACCATGGTAATTATTGTAAGTAAAACCAGCAAAAAAAAAAAACCAAAAATGCACATCTGTTGGCTTAACTATATATATATATATATATATATATATATATATATATATATATATATATATATATATATATATATATATATATATATATATATATATATATACACACACACACACACACACACACAAACAAATAGATCTGTTGGACTGCCATGCTTTTAAATGACATCTACATGCGTTCTTACATGAAAAGTAACCAATGAAGTTTATTCAATAGGGAAAACATTTGCACAGAAAACAAAAAAAATACTGATGAGGATGCCATCAGTAAATAATACTCAACTGTGTATCTGCATTACATGCTGAGTCACGAAGAGCGCGTTAGATTATTTGATTCCCTCCCAGTCAGCAATAGAATCTGCATCAGAATGACAGCAGCAGACTCTAAATATGTAAAATATCCAACTTCAATAAGAAGCCAAACTTGCTGCCTGACTCCTGTTTTAATACAAACACAATAAAGAATCATTTGCATTTATATAGTTCTTCCAAGGCATCTGACAGTGCGAGCAGCCAATAGCCCAAACCAGCGTTGTTACCTGGGGAAAATTAAGATAAGAGACTAATCCAGTGGATGGAAATGCTTTTATTGGACTCGCTGCAGTTGGGCCAAGCAGGTGGGCAGAATTAACAAACCCCCTGTTCTGTTGCCAGTAATAAAAATATAAAAAGGGTCTCTCAAGCCTAATGTTTTCAATTGGATAAGACGGCTATCTCGCTCAACGGCCCCTACTGGGATTGACTCTATCTTTATCTCTTTCCATTGTGGTTAACATGCAGGGCTTTCGGCGATAAACGGAAACAACCCACGATTTACCTTCGGGATGATTTGTCACCGAGCTGCATCGGGAAACACTTGTAGTTCATTCTCTGGACTGACGCGCGGACATTTGATGGAAAGCTTTGCATAGATATTCTCGTATATAAATGTAAATTATAATTATTCCCTCAGAGGAACTGGGGGGTGGGCTCGTGGAAAGTTCGAAATCAAGTGGTAAGCGGTTAGTTTTCGACCTGGGCCTTCAGTCCACCTCTTACCTTGGTCTATGCCAGCTATTTTCAGACACCCTGATATTTGTGGGGAAAGATGTTACCAAAAATAAATAAATAAACAAAACATTTTAAAAAAGGGTTAGGGGATTTTTTTTTTTCCAGGGGGGGTGAGGGGGTTGGGGGTTACCCCTGTCGCCTCAAGCGTTTTTATTAAACAAGTATTATTATTACTAATATGAATATGAATATGATGATGATTATTGTTATTATTAATTACAACAGTTGCTCATGTTTAGTGAATCAATGGCCTTTTATTCAGTTTGCTTTTCAAAAGGCCGATTCATTAGAATGCCGCAAAAATCTTGTCTTTTTTTTTGCAGGTTTACCCTAGGCATGTTAAACAATCATTTTATTCAACCTTTATAATAATAATAATAACATGACAATAATAATAATAACAATAATGAGTTGTTAATGTTTAATGACTGGCCTTTTATTCTGTCTTAGTTTCAAATGTCTGACTCATTTGAATGCGCCATACGTCTTGTCCTTAGTCAAGCTAATCTAAACGCAACCATTTCTCCGAGGAAGTTTTTCAAAATAAAAGCATGGTTGCTTTGACGTCTGTTTATTATTTGTTGCGTTTATTTTGAAGTTGGCCGACGTGACCTATTCAGGGCGTGTTGCGGTGCTTGACATGACAACGCCTTGTCCTCCGACACGGGCTTGAATCATAGCGATTGTTCCGTATAGATCACCAATTAAGTCGACCAAAACTTGACACTCTTGAACACAAATGCCGTTCAAAAACCATTTAGGATCATGTTCATTTCAATGAGGAAAATTAATTGAATGCATGTAAATTGAGTTATAAGCTTGATGGTAATGAAGTCAACTGGTAATCTGAGTAGCCACTGAAAAAGAGATGCAAAAGGTGACAGTTGATCTGGATCCTTCCGTTCACCACCAAGTTCCCCGTCAGAGTCGGGGACGATGACAGGAAGTGAGCAGCGCGATGGCACTCGCCGCTAATTAGCACCATTAGCATACAGCCATTCGGCGGCTGAGCTGTGGCGTGACAGGGCTCCGAGAAAGGCTACAGCGGTGACCTTTGGCGAACACCACCAGCTGTCAGTAATTACCCACAGTGACGGAGACAATGGCTGACTCTTTGTCCTTGAGGAGCCTTATCGTTATGTCTTTTTGTGGATTTACTTCCAAAAGAAAACATGTGCATTACTAAGCGCTATTGTTTCTCGACCTCAGTTGAAGAACCTTGAAATTGTGAAGGCCTCGGGCTGAGTTTATGCTAAAATGTGACTACATGATTTGATGTGACTAACTCTGCATGTAAATATTAACTCAAAATGCTTCCGCTGAAATAGTGGTAGTGTCGCATGACCTGCTGCTGCCTTGGATGGGTTCAATTCCCGGCTAGTGTACTTGAAAAAAAACAAAACAAAACAAAAACAAAAAAACAATGGAGATCGTTGGCGCAATTACTTGTTTAAGTTTTCAGTTACTATTATTACTATTAGTTGTTGAAATTGTATAAAATGTATTTTGTCAAAAAGATTAAAAAATATATTAATAAATACATTAAAAAATCAACAAGAATAATTGTTTTCTAAAAATTCATTAAACATGCTTGAAGACATTTCAGATGTTTTTTGTTTTTTTTTTAACTTTGATGACTTGACAAACTTTGTTGGATTGATTAGGCCAATGGCACATCAAATGAGATCAAATACTTTGAAAATAGACCAATGAAAACTGCAACAAAAAAATTACATAATAAACTAGCAAACCACATTTAATTATCAACATATATTTTGCCATAGTGATGAAACTGGCTTTATCTGGCCCTTAAAAATCCCCATACCCTGGAGATCAACAATTTGTTGTACTTTTCAAATTAAGAGCAAATTAATTGGAACATAAAGCAACTTATTGCTTAATCGTGTTTTAGTGGCCCGTTTGCAAACTCTATGCCTTCAATCTGTTTTGTTTTACATGGATGTGCATAGTCATTAGTGACGGAATTCTCTGTCAAATAAGCCAGAGACAAAATAGAAAATGTTAGCCATGTATTTTCTCAAGAAATCAAATCATATCAATTGCATAATAAATACATAATAAATAGATAAAATACTGGTATATTGAAAATAATAACTGATCAATGGAAAGTTAAAGTTAAAAAGTTAAAAAAAAAATAGCAAAACACATTGAATCATCAACAGATGTTTCTGCATATTACTAAAAATTACGACACAATCAAGAGTCTAATTGTGACCTTTGAGCAAACTTTCTGAAGAAGATGAAACTGAAGCGGTTGATTTGTGCCGATAGGAACGTCTGTTCTCAAGATCACAGCGTCGGACGCCGACGACCCGTCTTACGGCAGCAGCGCCCGAGTGGTCTACAGCGTCCTGGATGGAGAAAAGTTCTTCACCGTGGGAAGGCACACAGGTAAATAATGGCCTCAAGTCTTTCTCTCTTTCCTTACATTAAAGCATCTAACGATCGGAGGCCGCAATTCCCTCAACCAATCACTACTTGTGGCTAAAAACATAAAAGCAATTGAGCAAAACAAGGCACCTTATAAAGTTTCACTCAATGACTTTCATTCATTTGAGCAAACAAGTGGAATATCATTGATTTCTTGGCCTGGAGCCTTAACAGGGCGGTGCAAAGCATCATGGGAGTGTGACTGACCTACTCAAGTAACTATCCTTGCTTTGGCGATCGTTCCTTTTTTTCCCGCCCACAGGTATTGCATTTAAGAAAAAAAATGAAATAATCAAATAGATAAATCGATAAAACTGAATATTTGAAAATGCGTTAAATCGTAAAATTAATAGATCGCAAATGTGGGAGAATTAGAGAAGAGGAGTGCTTTACCAGACATATTTACGATAATTATTAGGGATGGGACAAGACAATCCCGCGAGAGCCCACAAGACGAGACAATATTCTTTCTGATTTCTAATATAAAGTAATCCCTATTGTAAATTTTCAATTTTTTTAATCTTTTCTTTTTACAAAGCAGACTGCGACAAAATTAATGATCTCGTGTGCAAATGTAAATATAAAAGCCAGGATCATTTTTTTTAGCTATCATAGAGATCTTTCCGAATACAAAGCGATTTTTTTGGTTAAGCTTTCTTCAACTGAAAAAACAAAATATCCCCAAAGGTGATTTGGAAGTAATGGTGCATCCTGTAATCCTCCAGCATGGATATAGATATTAAGACTGGGTATTAACTAATGCCAGGGACGTATTTTCAATTTTTTTTAAGAAGCCATTCGATCCCAGATACTTAAGTATCGGTTTAGTACTTGATTATCTGGAAATTAATGTCATTAATCTACTTAAGTGTCTATTTAATACTTAAGTATCTGGGATTTAATGCCCAGACTAAAAAAAAACATATGAAAATACATCCCTGCCATTGATTGAGTTAATCAAATGAAAATGATTTTTGCTTGGGGAAAACCAAACAATACAGTGCCGTCAAAACACAGAGTTCTGAATTAGCCCGGTTTGTTCAAAAGTGATCGGTATGAACGGCATCAAGGCGTGCCGAATCATTTAACCGCCTTCGAAAAATAATCTGACTGTCAATATTGAGCACTTGAGTGATGCTGGCTAGCGGCCAATTTATGCCGCAGGCTGCGCTAAATCCTGGTAACGGAGACCGAACAATAAAATGCACCCGTAAATAAGTCTTTTTTTACATATAAATTCAGCCGCTATTGCAACAATCTTGTCCCGTCCCTCATATGAAAAATTGTGAATAAGAACCTGGGATTGAATGTCTATCTTAAAAAATGTAAAAATATGTCTTTGGTACTGAACAAGTTAAAAGCATGTTCTCCTATTTCCCTATGGGGATTAAGCGTTCGAGTAGTCTAACAAGCTGCCGGGCTGGAGTATCTTAGCATTGGCGGAAGGTCCTTGGCAAGCAACCCCCACCCCTCAGGGAAAAGCACTAAAGTTTTAATGATTCCCTTTTCGACGGCTACTAGTTTGATTTGGCCAACCTGAGCGCCCGGATGATAAATGGTTCTGCCTTGGTGGGACTGTTCCCCCGACTGGATGGTTCATTCCCTGCGCCCGCCTCACGACCACGCATCTCACCGCCCGACCCGCTCTGCATTTCATAGGTGGGACGGCGAGCCTAATAGGCGCCAGTTAAGGAAGGCAAAATTACCGAAAGCCTTTTGCTTAATACCGCATTTACGTTATTTCCATTTTTTCTTTTTATATGTAATTCAAATACTATTCTTTCTTTTTTATGAGCAAATGCGGAAAAATGTTATCTACTATAGTCTAACTTATTTATTTATTCATTTTTTAATGTCTTAACTTATTAAAAAAAACATCCTGCAAATCAATTTCAAGCATTCTGACAGCATAGTTGTTTTTTATTTTTTTCCGAACTTTTTCTCCGCCCATTCCCATAAAAAAAATAAAATAGAAATACCGTAATCCCCCAAATATAAGACAATCATTTTTCCCAAAAGTGAAGGGTGGTGCAGCCTACAAACGGTAATTTCAAAATTTGATTTTTATTCACACCTTAGAGGAAGGTTGATAGAACAGCCACAGAGGGTGACTTTAATGTATCAGCCATATTATTACTTAAAATAATAGCGATAACGAGACGAGCTAGAGGGCGGAAGTCAGTTGGCTGCTGGCAGCCAGTGCCTGTTGCAGCTAACAGCACATCATGTTACCTGAGGTTGTTACAGCATTACTTTCAATAAAAGAAGTGAGCAGACTGAAACAACGTCCGAGTCCACCCTTATTCACACGCAGGAATATGTGTATGCGGGTACATGCCATCGACCAATGAGGTCAAGGGCTGTAATCTACTCCTGCCCCAACCCATGATTGCGCCGGCAGCCAATCACGTGTCTTGTAGGCGTGTCCGAGACCTGCGCTGTCTCACAGTCACACAAGCTGTGAAGATGATGTGCATGGAGCCACTTGCAGAGCATTGTAAATCTCTTACAGAGATTTCTTTTGTAATAAATTGGAATTTCAAGTGTAAACTGCTTTTTAATCATGTTTGGTCTGCTACTTGCTTCACTCTAGTAAGACGTTCGTGCGCCTACTCCTAGAGCAACTGCGGCTCACTGTGATCCCAACTATGTAAAGCCAACACATGAAAACGCGAAGGGTTAAGAGTACTACAGTTACAATTTAAGATTTATTTAAATATGCCTGACGTGTGGCGCTCCTTTGTGGGGTTGCCGTTGACATCTTTTCACGTCAATGGCACTCAAAGTGTTAGGCGTTAAACCGATTTTCATTAGTGACACAGACTTCTGGAGTTGCTAAATAAAATGTACCCAAAAAACAAATGTAGTGAAATGAGTTACAGCACTCTCATGCACTGAAAAAAAATATATATATATATTTTACAAGGGGGGTACATCATAGAAAAAAGGTTGAGAACCACTGCTTTCAAACAGTAGGCAAGCTTAAATGTAGAGCAGGTGATTTTCAAAATCCCAATCAGATTTACATTTCCTTTGTCTACTGAGCAGAAAGAGGAAAGAAAAAAAAATGATTAGAATGTCTTGCGTGTCTTTTTGTATCAAATTAATATTATGCATACTGAGGCTTTATTTCACAGTTGGTGTGCGCGGTCACAACCGGTAAAATTGGGAGAATATTTCACCGGGCGCAGCACGCATCGGAATGTGGATCACAAATGCTAAACTGACTGCTTCCATGAATAAAAGCCTCATCTCCATGAAGCACGGGCACCATTATGTTGATCAGGACTTCAACTTGGATTCCGTCCGGATTTCCCAGCATCCCCTTTGGCATTTAATGAATGGAGGCGGGGGTAAAAAAGCCGCATGTCATCTCCTTAACTGCGGATGCGGCTGCATTTTGGCTGCTTCTAGAACACGGTCAAGGGCTAAGTGTGACTTGAATCATTGAGTTGTGTTCCCAAGGCGGCGGCGTGCGGCGGCCCTTGAGGAGCGCCGAGGCCCACCAAACTGGGCAAATGCATCAATAGATTCTGATGTGGATAATCCCCAGGCGAGGACAGGAATTAGTTTACAAGTGCAAAGCAAAGCAGATGGACGCCCGTGTCGCCGGGCCAGAGAGGAGAAGGTCGCCTCTTTCCACCAACAAGGGCAATGTGCTTCAATACTTGAAATTAGTAATTTCTTTTTATTCCTCCTAAGTCAAATTCACTCATCGGGAGATGACGTGCGGCTCTTTCATCCTAGTTTTGCGGCTCTCCGCGGTTCGGGAAAATAAAATAATGCTTCGTTCAGATCGACTACGTGGACAGGTCAATGAAGACGATGAAGTTTATGTGATGGGGTGATACTGCGACAACTACAGTACGTTTTCGGTGCGACGGGACACAAAACTTGACGCAAGACAGCCAGTCAATTCCGGGAAGGTAAAAACTGGAAGCTGAAATATAGCGTGGCCTTTCAAATTAAAATTGCATATTTTATGTATTATTATATATATATATATATATATATATATATATATATATATATATATATATATATATATATATATATATATATATATATATATATATATATATATATATATATATATATATATATATATGAACCAATTTGGGTTTTCTTCCAACATAGTGAGGACATTTTGGAGCCAGGCCTCATTTGATGCACTTGATAGTTTGTTTGTTTTTTTCAGCTTTAGACAAACTTGTAACCTGAAGAAATGGTATAAAAAGTAGTGAACAGTTGTTGAAAAATGATCAATATTCATTTTTCTTTCATCAATGTGGTATACTCTTGCAATTTTTAAAGATAATTATCGTGTTTTATTCGACGTGGTGAGTGGGTGTTTTTCTTGGGGGTGCTTTGCGAAATAATTGAGAAGCACAGCGCGAGATGGAACAAAACGAAACGATCGTCTAGAAAAAGTTGAGCTTCAATAGATGTCATTTAACATGAAGCAGACATATTGTTATATTGTCTCATTCAGTGAGGTTCATGTTATCAACTTGAAAAATATGGCATGCATATTTGTATAATTGGCTGAGTTCTCGGGAGACCACGTTCCTAAATTTCCTTGGGGAGCCGCATAAGCTAACCTGTTGCACTCTTAAGCTTATTTGATTGCACTACAAGGACATTCCATAAAAGCATAGTGCAGGTTTATACTTCTTAATATGCATCCTAATGCTCAAACTGAGATTTTATCACATCCTCGCTGTCCCTTAATTGCTCCGTGAAAGTCTGTGACTTTTTCTTTTATAGCAGCGCGGTTCTCACGTTCTTCTGTGATACATTATTCCTTACACAGTTGTGTCAAAAAATGATCCATGCACACAGACACAAATGTGACACAATCGCGGCCAAGCACATCTGCCTAGGTGAAGCGGAATACGCTCTACTCCATTATGCCTGACGTTGATGTTTGGGGAAATTATTATATTAAAACTATGTGTTAAGTTATAGCATTTTATTTGACTCTGTCTCCTATCTTTCTTTCTTTACTTTTTTTCTTCTCAACGGCTATTATTAGGGATCATCATGACAGCCGTGGCGGATCTGGACCGCGAGACGCAGGATCGTTACGAGCTGGTCGTCAAGGCGACCGACATGGCTGGGCAAATGGGCGGTCTCTCCGGCTCCACCACGGTGACCATTGTGATCACGGACGTTAATGATAACCCGCCACGCTTCCCGCAGAGTTAGTATCCCACACATTCTTCCGCTGACTGAGATCCACTCTGACAAGCAAGTCCGATAGATGATTCATACAAGATTCACACTGACGGTGATTCTGACCCTCGGGCTACGTTTGGTTTTCAAAAATGCGGCCCACACCCGGGGGCGGAGCTATTTGGAGGGGGGCGGAGTTATTTGGAGGCCTTACAGAGAATCTTTAGCATAATATGATAAAGAATATGGCTGGGTTGTCACAATCAAATCTTTATTTATTCGAACATTCTATCAGTTATTTTGTCGATTAATTGAATAATAGGATAGCATATTCTTTTGTATAAAAGCTGGGGTAGGCTCTAACATGCCTTTAGAGAAAATTGTTAGAATACAGTAGTGTGGTTAAGAACAGAGCTCGGCTATCACTATCGAATCGTTATTTAACCGATTATTCTATCGATTAGTCTGCCGATTAATTGAACAATAGGATATCATTTTTTTTGTGTTTAAAAGCTGGGATAGTCTCCAGTATGCCCACTAATCACAGCCAATTACAGCTCAGCGTGCAAATGTCATGTGACCATATTGAAAAACTACCTGAACCCTGAGCCACTGGGATGTCAATTTCAACCAACTGCCAGTGAGAAAATGGCCGCCTCTCGACGCTGTCTTTGTCATATTGCGTAAACATTATGTTTTTTAGAATGCCACGTTAAGACGAGTAAAGGCACATAGAACATTATATGGTGAGCAAAACCTTTGAATTCACTTTCCTTTAAAGATACAAAATGCAAGCCCGTTTTTAATGGCAAATTCTGAACAAACCCCCATGACATTTCAGCTTGTCATCCATCCAATAAATTAGAAGTAAATTTATGCAGCTTGAGATCATGACTTTCACTTCCTAGCCCAACAGTATTTTTAGCTTTCAAAAAGTAAAAATTTACCTTACACGAGGGGAAGCTATTCTTTAAGATGTACATGTAGTGACTGAAATCATGAAATAGCAGACAGTTCTATTGATGAGCTTTGTCAATAAGGCCACCACAATAAGCTACTTTATTTTAATTTGGCGGCTTTAATCAAATTAATTGTCCCTTCAGCCCTAAACAAATGCTCTTCAAAGTAACTATTCATCTTGTTTGTGGAGGGTGCAGCTTCAACATTGGACAAAATGTAACCTTGAATAGCGCCATTGGGAGGGGGGACTTGATTGGTGATACTCAATTGTTTTTAATAACCAGGTACTATCTAAACCATGAAGCAGATTTGGATTGATAATTAAAAAAAAAAAAAAAAAGACATGAAAACAAGTGTTCTGGTATCTCTAGGCGTACTTTATTCTTCAACTCCAGATGATAGATCACATTTTGGACCCAGTCAAGGGATGGCACTTTCCTGGGAGTGTGATAATTAAGTTAGTCATGCCATTTACACTTCGACATGATGGGTAAAATTTCAGCTCCTTAGTGTACTGTTTCAATGCTTTCCCTTTGTATAATCACTTTGTTGAAAAAAAAAAATCAAAGGATTGGAAAACATCCTAGACAAATAAAGCCTTTTTGTCACTATGACAAAATTTGCAAAAAGCTACTTCATGTTCCATTTGGTTTGCTCTTAATTTGAAAATACAATTGTACTGTGCCATTTACATATTTAAAAAGCAATACATTTGATTTGATGCTTGCAGAAACACTGTCCATATATCACAAAATAGCACACCCAGGGTTTCGCATCCCCATATTTGAGAAGTACTGATTCTCTTTTAAATATTTTTTTTCCTTCTTTGACAGCTGGAGGAGCAAAATTAAATATTTTTTATTTCTTTTACAGCTGGTGGAGCAAAGCCATTCTGGCTCACATTCTCTATATTCCTCATGCATCTTTTCTCATGTCTGTATTCATAACTTTTACATCTTGCTAAATCATGTTTGCGCAGTCGGAGGGATAAACCTCACAAGGGCAATGATTTCACCACTTTGATAAACTCTGAATTTAGTCCACCGTGATATGAGTGAAAATGCAAGGTGAGTTTAGGTACGGGAAATAAATATTTTCACATACTTCCAAATTGTTTTGCACTGACAGCTTTGATGAATTTAATAATATTTTCAACCTGTTTTAATACTTCCTTTATAGCATTTTTGTAACTACTACAACAATACAGAATTTACACAATGTCATGTGTATCCCCGTTTTTCGAATTCACCAGAAATGTACCAGTTCATGGTATCAGAAGGCGCCGCCATCGGAACACCGGTGGGCCGCATCATTGCCACCGACGCAGACATGGGAGAAAACACGGACATGAGCTACCTGATCCAGGAAGGAGGCGAGCTCTTCAAGGTGACCACCGACGCCATCACCCAAGAAGCTGTCGTCTCCATCAAGAAGGTACGTGCACAGGGTGCTGAAGAACCACCTTTGCCGAAATTGTTAGTTCCTTGGCTCCTAGAGACCAAAGGCAGGAAACACGGCCACATACCACTTTTGTTCCTGGAACAGATCCAAACAATTACCCAATGATTAGCCCAAAGGGGAGCTTTGGGCTCATTAGTGTCGATTATGCCTTGATGGAGCGAAATGGGCTCCTTCTGTCCCCGTTTTTTTTTTTTTTTTTTTTTTTTCTGAGCACAAATGGTGATTGCACAATGCACTGTACGTTGGAACTTCCACAGATGGAAAGAATCTACTGCCTGACTTCTAAATCATTCTAAAGTCATATTTTACTCTCTTCTGTTGGTATGCATCTATAATGAATGGAACATATAAGTGCCGTAAATAATAAGTGCATGTGCATAAATCATCTGTACATGACCGTAAAATTAGAGATGTCACTTAAACAGTTTTAAATGTGAACAATCAATTCATCATAGTTAAGTTGTATTTATTTTTTTATTTAATTATTTATTACACCCAGAAGTGGACAGTGATCGGCTGTCATCGTGTTTGTCATAAGATGACAAGCTTCTGCGGTTTGTGATAGGGCAGAACAAAGACGTGAAAAATGAAAGAGTATGTCGGAGTTGCCGGTCCAATAAATGGTGAATTTACCTCCAGAAAAAACAAACAAAACAAAAAAAACACCCCAATGTCACCTTTCAGAGAGTAATATGCATTCTTTGTAGATTGAGCTTGGTTACCGCAGACACAGCTCAAGTTTAGCTTACCACTTCAATGCGAAGCACCCGGCTGCGACTGCAAGCCACAGTTGATAGCAATATTAACATATGAGGAAGTCCAAGATGGACCGGATGGATCATGTTTTATTTTAATGGTATATTCTAAATATTTGGCTATTAAAAACTAGAAAAAACATTTTTTTCTTCTAAACAACCTATAGTTGCAGCCAGCACTTGGGACTAGTCTCAAATACAGCAGAATCTAAATGGTTCCAACTGCAACTGTTAAAGAAAATAAATGACTGAAGCCACATAGATATTGCTCCAGATCAATCTTTTCATCCGTTTCAAAAACAGAATAAAAAAATAAAAAAACAATTTTGATTGAGGGTTAATGTCAGACATTTCAGGTGAGAATCTCTCTTTTTTTAATCTTGACAGTGCTACGTAAAATAAATTATGTTTGACCAATTCTATGTCCTTGACTCTAAAATGTTTTTGCCTGTAGTTTAAGGCTTACCGTTTGTAAATTACTTTTAGGGTATTCTAATTTTAAACTGCTTAGTTATAATGCTTCACATCTGCAATGTCATCCAGAAGTGTTGATGATGTTGTTCTGGCTCTATCTGGGGTGATCCAATATTCTTGGTGGGAAATGTGCACAATTATCGGACTTCTTTGTTGCTGTTTTTGTTTAATAAAAGTGACAGCGGGGTGAATTAGGTTGCCCGTGCTTTGGCTCAATAGCTTCTTAATGAGGGTGTCTGACAGCCAGAACTGAGACAAAACACACTTGCTTTTATTTGATTTTTTCTTACCTCCCAGCCATTGGACTTTGAGAGCAAGCGCACACACAATGTAGTGGTGGAAGCCGTGAATAAGCACGTGGACCCCCGCTTCGTGGACCTGGGTTCTTTTCGGGACCAGACCATTGTGCGCGTCAGCGTGACAGACGTGGATGAGCCGCCGCTTTTTCAACCTGCTGCTGGCGCCGTCATGG
>NC_142377.1:7527500-7642500 GCF_059441005.1 Hippichthys cyanospilos | reverse complement strand
TCATTCGTTTCCTTTTTGTTTGGCTAGTTTGTTAGGGATTCAGAAGATCTTTTGTTTATTTGCTCTCCCTTTGAAGAAAATAAAAACTGCTGTTTTTGTTCAATACTTTTAGTTTCACGGGCCTTTTCTGGTGGTGAGAGTACAGACGGGGGAGCGCACACATGTTATATCCCAGTTCCCCTAGGCTGGGTGTAACAGGGCCGTGACGTGAAAAGTCAACTTTTTGGAGCTTTTAACCATGTTCCAATGTTGATTTCTCACCCAAAACCAAGGTTGTCAAACCCGGCTTGCCACATTGTCGATATAAAGTGGACCCCCCCCCCCATACAAAATTAATCCATTCCGGGGTTGGGATCATAAGGCAATAGAAAACTATGCTAAATTAGCTAATGTGTGTAAAAACTGTACATACACATATTAAAAATTGTAACAAAATAGTAAAGTAAGTGCTACCTATATTTAAAATACATGTACAGTGGACCCCTGGTTTATGACGTCCCTGCCTTATGTTTTTTTTCACCTTACGACGTGGCCCCCGACGTTGTTTTTGTCCCTTCTTTATGCCATTTATTTCGCCTTATGACATGCCCAACATGGCAGTCAGTGTCCGCAGCATATCCAACATGGCGGCCAGTGTGCACTCATACGTCACTACATGCGTCACCGCTTACTTCACTACAATGCCGGTCTGCATCACGGCTCCCTAAGATACCGGTCTATTATTGGTCGGCGTCGCGGGGTCATGAAGATGCTGGGCGGCTATTGGTCAGCATTCTTAGTCACAAAGATGGCTGCCTAAACATTTGATCTTGTTTGAGAGTGCTTTCAATATGGTATTTATTGTGCATTGTAGTGCTTCATTCAAACTTGAATTGGTTAGCCATGGGTCCCAAGATTGCTCATGATGTTAAAGAGTAAGAAGTAAGAAGAGGATTTATATGGAAACCGAGCTGGAGATAATCAAGAAATACGAAGAAGGCTAAGCTAGTATACTATTTTGATACTCATTTTTAATATGTATATACAATTTTGATGTTTGTACCTGGGGTTTTACACGCATTAGCTAATTAACATGGGTTTGGATTGCCCGCCATGCGGCAAATTCGCGTTACGATCCCAAACGCGGAACGGATTAATCTCGTATTTATCGTGTTTATGCGATTTTCGCCCACTGTATATGAGAATATAAAAATGTGCATCCGTGAGTCAAACCTTGACTTTTGTGGCTGACAGATCAATCTTCCTTGAAAAGGTGTCAAACCAAAAAAAAAAAAAAAAAAAAAAAAAGCAACCAATCTTGAAGTCACACCCACACTTTTGGAAAAAAAAGTGGGTCTCACATTTGGGGAATTACGGTAATTCATATGAACATATAACACGGTGGAAGGAATACAATTTCATGTTATAGGCTGTGTAATTAACATTGGCACTGCAGTGGGAAGTTGAGAGTGTTTCTTCACAGTCAATTTTAAGCTATATGCCTATTTCTGAAAATGCTGTTAATATAATAACCACCCCACATGGAGTTTAACGCAGAGCTGGAGTGTTAGCACCAATCAGCATTGCTTACCACAGTGACCAGCATTAGCTCCTGATGAAGATTGCACAATAGTTTTTGCTATTTTGTCGCTTCAAGGGGGCCGATTTGCCATTTTGTGCGTCGCGCCGCTAAGCTAATTGACAAGTGTGTTTCGGAGGCTGGCTGATTAGCATACATTCCTCACAAGTCGTAATACAATTGAATCTCAATGGATGCTTGCTTTAAGTGTGTGATGAGGTTAAAATCGCCAGTTTTCTGGCCTTCACAGATTAGCGTGTAAAAAAAAAAAAGGCGGAAAAAAAGTTAGCTTTTGAAATGTAATTGATTGCTCCGTGAAGTTGTTGGTGGGGCAAGGCTGCGTTTGGCAGTGTGTCCACGCACTACAAAAATGCTTTCATTGTCGAAAGTGCTCACATTTTTTTTTTTTTTCCAACACTCAAACAGAAACAAGCAGTTGCTGCCAGCTTACTGACCGTCAATCTAACCAAGGTCCAAAATATATATCCTCATATTTATGCTTGAGTTTGCTGATGGGAATACAAAGACTTAGAGCTGGGCAATAAATCAAAATATTGAGTAATTTGTCATTTTTAAAAGTTGACTGTGAAAATGAGCTAAAACACAAAATCGAGGAAAACATGTTTTCATCAGTCCTGTTGAGATGAAAAAAGAATAACGAAAGGATGTAATTAATTCATCTAATGACCGTATTTTGTTCACTGTAAGGTGCACTTAGAAGCCTTCAATCTTCTCAAAAGCTGACAGCGTCCAGTAATCCGTTGCGCCTTCTACAGCACATAACGCACGACTTTCCATTTTTGGGGGACGAAAAATGAAAAATACCTTAATCGGCATGTAAACTCATCAATTTTTACCTCTGTATTTCAGTTATGAATTTGTTTTTTTACAATTTACTGTTTGAAATTTTGATTTATCATATCGTCAAACTCAAGGCCCGGGGGCCGGATCTGGCCCTTCACGTCATTTTATGTGGCCCGCGAAATGCTAATTATGTCTTCAAGTTTCTGGCTCAAGTGCAAACTTTTCAAGTTGTCTTCACAATTCTATAGATATGATTTTGAAACAATTTAGATGGGGATCTGTTCAGTGGACAGAAAATATAAAGTTAGAGGATAGTTACTATGCCAGTTTAAAAAACAGGCTCTATGACTAGAATGAATTGATTGCATTTAATGTGTTAATATGACAGATTTATTTTCTATTCCTTAATGAACTCATTCACTACCGTTGACGGCAATAGACGTGAAAGATCGATCTTAACTGGGTTGGAAATGAAAAAGTGAACTTGTTTTCTGCCATTGACAGTCATATATTATATTAACAAAAATCTTAATTGACGGAATAATTGTTTTTCTTTTCGTGACTTGTTTTGTGGTTTGTACTGTCAAAACATGTTGATGAACGAAGTATTTTTTAACCAAAGTCTATCAATCTGTCTAAACCTGAGAATGTATGCTGAAATTCTGAGGATTTGAACACTATTTCAAATAACCATGCTCAATTCTCTCAAAACGCCAAGTCTACAACTCTGTTCAAAGACCCTGAATTTGTGATAAAGAAAAAAAAAAGGAGCCAAAAAAGAATCCGTAAACGTTTTATATCCACTCACTTTTGGTTCATTTACCAAAAGTTATGTTGCGTGAGATGACGCCTCAACATTCTGACTAAAAATAAAACCTACAAGCGGGAGTGTGAAAAAATGCTTATAACGAGAGCATAAAAGTGTAGCAACTTCCCCGCAAAGAAAAGAAAGTTTCTCCAGAGAGGTTCAATGCAAAGTTCACACTATATTGAGAAGATATTTTCCTGGCTCTCTTGATTCAGCGTTGGCTACGAAATAGCCTCATCCACCTCCATGCATCATTACTCGTCATTCAGCAACCTGCTCGCAATTCCCGTGTGGACTTGCGAGCTCGGATGCTCTGCAGCGAGTTAACATAACTCCGACTCTGGCGGACACTGCTGCCGCCGGCTCATTTTAAGGATGCATTATTCTCCAGGTGCGATTCAAAGGCGCTAATAGAGCCAGATTGCGGAAACTCATCCCCCACACACGGCAGGGGCCAAAACGTCCTGCGAGGACTTGGCATCGGCGGAGTGCGGACAGTCTGGCAAAGAGCCACAGCAGAACCTTGGAGGCTGAGGCTCGGGGGATTGAGACATTCTGGACTAATGAAAGGCAGTGATCGCCTTTGCCAGGCCTGCCGATGCTTACAAAAAAAGAGCCGGCTTGCCAGCTGTGGGACCACAACGCATCTTGAGCTTACGGAGGAGTTTAGTTGTGTTTTAGAAAACCTAGTCAAGTTCGTGTACAAACAAAACAACCGCGTTTGTGCTGTCAACTTCTACAAATTATTTGAAGGCGTTGTTTTTTTCTTGATAGAATTTAGGGCATCCCTTGGTTAAGTGTTTTTTCATGTTACGAAGTGGAATACTACAATTTTTGTCCCCTTTTTGCAGCATTTTTCCCACTTTACGGCATCGAGACCGGCGGATTTGGCTGTGTTAATGTTGTTTTGCCTCCCTCTTCAGGCGTTTTTAGGTAATTGCTCTTATTTTTCGTTTGTGTCAAACTGGCTGGCCTGCTATTGGTCGGCGTCACGGTGTCACTAAAATGCCGACGTGATAAAGACTTGATCTCGTGTGAGTGCTTACAATATGCTATTTATTGTGGATTTTCGTGCTTAATTCCAACTTGAATTGGTTAGCATGGGTCCCAAGATTGCTAGTGATGTTATAGGTAGAAAAGGATGATTGGAATGGAAATGAAGCTGGAGATAATCAAGACATACAAAGAAGGCTAAGCTAGCCTAGCCTCACTCGGTAGGTACAAATTAATTTAAAGGTGTTAGGAGTGTTTTTTTTAAATTATTCTTTACAGAATATATTTTGAATTCCATGGTTACTACGGAATTGTAGTATGTATTTGTTACAATTTTATGCCATTTTAATAATGTCGTTAATAATGTCTATATTATTTAAAGGGTTTAGGAGCATTATTTGGGGGTTGGAACGGATGAATGTAAAAAGCGGCTCTACTTTAAATTAAATTACATGACGAAATGACTTCCAGAACAAATGAACTCCGTCAGCAGAGGTACCGCTGTAATGAGTTGATCAAAAATGTCAGTTGCCCACCTCAGATATTCGGGTTAAAATTGACAGTTGACCTTATTTTTTGAAAAAATAGACCCCCGAAGCACAGAATTTGGGCTCCGTTCCTTGTGATTCGCTAACAAGAATCAGACAGATGGAAAGCCCATTTACCCATCTAACAAAGTCATCTCATGCTGGCATGATGAAGTGAAAGCACGCGGAATTCTTCTAAGCCCGTGGAACGGAGCATGTGCAAGCATGACGCTTGAGAGGAGAGAGGCTCCGGGAGGTTATTGCTTATAACAATAATTGGCATTCAGTAACGCCAGGGGATGCGCTAACTAGGCTAAACCTCATGTAACCCCCATCTCCTCAATATAAGAGAAAGTGCTTCACCTGTTAATTAGCACATGAATATTCTAATTAAACACCACCATGGTGGATAAGGATTAACTGTGCCGTCGGAGGAAGCAACGGAAAGGATATAAAGGTGCGATTTTCATTGTTGACGGAAAAGGCTTGCAATATGGCTGCTTTCTCACCGCCTGGATTGGGCGAGACACCTGGCATTCATCTTATCATGTCGGAAAAGCGTGAAAATGCGTATGCAAACCGGTTCTTGTGACTGAGCGCGTGTGCTAATGAGCTTAACAGGTAGTGCATGGGTGAGCTCTCAGTTGCGTCGCACCTTTGGCGGGATGATGGTGGAGATGTTTAGATGAATGAGAAAAAGAATACAGTGGGCCCCCGTGTTACGAACTTAATCCGTTCAGCGGCTACGCTCGTAACTCGAACTGCTCGTATGACGGGCAATCCAAACCCATGTTAATTCGTGAATGCGTGCAACGCGTGCGAAAACCTTAGGTAAAAACATCACGATTTTATACACATATTAAAAATTAGTAACAATCTACTGTACAGTTAAATTAAATGACATAAATTTACAAAGGAAAAATGACATTTACCTTTGGGGCGACGTAACTTGAGCTGGGTGGAGGCAGAGGGGAGCAGACCAACCCGCAGAATTTATTGATTTATTTTCTTAAACAAGAACTTTTCTCAAACTAGAACATATCACGGGCGATTTCCTTCTCTTTAATCCATAATAGAAGAAGCCTCTCCATTTTGTTGTCGACCGAGGTCCGTCCCCCGGCAAGGAAAGTCTTGCCCTTAGAAGATTGCCGAGCGGTTACGGCCATACTCACGAGCAAGGTTAACCATGCGTGCGCCTCCTTCGTATTTTTTTATTATCTCCTGCTTGGTTTCTATTGTCATCATCCTCTTACTTCTTCCTTTAACGCCACTTGCAATTTTAGAAGCCATGTCTAACAGATAAAGTTTGCAAAGTCTTCACAACATTCCTTCCTTCGGTTTTTCACTCATTTTCTCTCCTTCCTTCCATCCCGACCAGCTGTGCCATCAAGCTAGATAAAGGCGTTCGGCCAATAGCATATCCGCATCTCCGTGAGTGAGACCGGGACTGTGACCTTAATCGACCAATAGCATATCGGCATCTCCGTGACTGAGACAGTGACTGTGACATTGTAAGAGCAATAGCGTTCAGTGTTACCGTGACAAGCATGAACAGTTGATTTCGTTGATGCAGCAAAGCCAAAAAAATAGTACGGACACATTGACTGGCATGTCGGATTGTTTGTAAGACGAAAGGTTTGTGTGTAAGAGGGGGACAAAAAACGCCGCGGTCCACGCTCGTAAGTCGAAAAGTTCGTAATAGAGGGAGTTCGTAAACCGGGGGCCCACTGTACTTTATTTTGGTCTCCTTACAGACAAACTACTTGAATGGAAGTCATGTAGTTAATTGATATTTTTTGGACTATAAGCCGCGACTTTTTCCTCATGTTTCCTCATTTAATAAGAGAATGTATAAAATTTGGGGTAAATTTGTGATATACATTTTATATACAGGACAGAGTATATGTGATTTTATTATGTCGAACGTGTTCACTAAAAAACTCAAAGGGAGACAAAAAAAGATGCTATGGAAGTATTGATTTCGATTTTGAACTGCTATTTAACTGATATCCATCCATTTTCTCTGAATATGCTGGGATTAAAAATGCAGGCATGTTCAGTGTGTTAAAGAGAGGATGTTGCTGTTGGCAGACAATTACACAAAAATTAAATAGCTTAAAAAAATGATAAACTTCATATACCATCTTTTTGCGTAAAGATCTGATGTTATTACCTGCAATTTATAGTCCAGTACAACTTACCTGTGCCAAAAATAATTTTTTTGCTCATATTTTGACACTGCGGCTTATAAACCAGTGCGTCCTATAGTCTGGAAAATACGGTAGTTATCGTAACATTAAATCATTAGATGGACCATTTATTGCCATTTCAACCCCATCAATTCTTCTTGATATGTCAAACTTTATAGCCCATGTTGGTGAGATATGTACAGTTATTATCACTTAACTCATTGATTGATTTCTTTTTCTGAGTTTGGAACGTCTGACCCCGTTTGAATGCACCACTGTGTAAACCGTGCAGCTACTATGACCGGGTGAAATTTTTACCGGCGCCCACTGTAAATTCATGCAGCTTTTGGGGTAAACCGCTCGCATTTTTAATAAGATGGTTTGTCGATCGCGCTCAGGATTTGTTCCTTAAATTTTAGTCGCAACTTTTCTGAACATGCATACTTTATAGTGTTAAACGCAGCTTTCATTTCTAAAGTGTCGGCTCACTGGGTTTAATGCGGAGAGGGACCAGTGGGACTTCTCAGAATATAAACATTATGAGATGCAATCAATAGTGCTTTTATGTCTGTTGTAAAACTCAACCAACTAAGTTATGAGATGAAATTACAGTCATTACGAGGGCATACAAATGTCAACGTTTCCATGGATTTGCCATCCAGATTTTCTTATGAGCTTCTTGCAGCTAGAAAAATGCTGCTCCGCGCCACTACCCTCAGCCACCTCGCATCGCATGAACCCTGAGTGACCTCTCTCATTAGGCGAGTGAGGCACAAGTGGGGCATCTTCTGCAATGGTGAATTTCGTGTGTGGGTTTAAGGATAACCGTAGCAGTTCGAAAAATACACCGGCAGCAGATGAGAGAAGAAAATCTACAAGGACGGTCAAATTTTAAAGATCTCATAAGCAGAGATAATGTTGCTTTTTATATGATTTCTGTTTATTTTGGTTTCTTTTATTTAAGCGACCACATTCAAAAATACAGTTTTGGCTTTTTTTTTTTGCTGATCATTGAATGCATATTAGAGCATGTAATTGAGCCTGTTTCGCTGCTCATTGAGAAGCAAATTGAGTGTTGTAAATGAACGCTGATACATTGCGGTAAAGCAGGGGTGTCAAACATATGGCCCACGGGCCGAATCGTCTCGCGAGTAGGTTTAATCTGGCCCGATTTTTCGTCGCATTAAAATATATGACTAAAACCAGACCCATTAGTCTGCTGTCTATAATCCCATAATGCCCTTGCCTGTGTTAAAGCAGTACGGTAAAGTAACGGTACAGGGCCGCGGACCTCTGCTATAACCGGTGCACACAGCTTCATAATTGAACCAGCTGGAGACATCATAACCTGTTTGTTTTAGTATATTCCAGCGTGTGAACAAGGTTGGACTCGGACATTGGTTCTGTCTGCTCGCTACTTTTATTGGAAAAAAAAATGCCCTAACAACCTTAGCTATATGCACCATATTTAGGGAATTACGGCATTCCCACTTAACCAGGATCCATCTTTAAACCGAGAGCACCTTATAGTGAAGTAATATAGAAAAAGAAAAACAAATGCTTCTTGAAGCTTCATTCCCATCATTTCTCTTCATTTATGGAATGCATAAAAATAGAAGTGCTATTTTTGAGGCTAGAATTAAGTGGATTCAGTTTACTTCAATGGGGGAAAAATTGATTTTATACCCGAGCAAATGGCATTACAAGCTTGGTCACGGTACCAACGTACTTGGAAAACAATTTGACTGTCTGAAAACACACACACACATACCTCTCGGTCCAGGCCAGCTGCGACTGTGACAATGTCTCCCGTCTCGCTGTTGATGGTGAACATGTTGGGGATGGGGCTGTGGGGCGTCTGCGAGAGAATGCGGTAGCGAACCATGCCGTTAGCAGTGGTGGAGTCATCCGAGTCGCTGGCTGTCACTTGCATTACGGATGAGCCTGCCGAGAGAAAAGACCACGTCCAAACACTTCACATAAGCACTCAGGACGTCAAGAAAAAAGTACAGCGTAAACACAAGCAGCTGGCATTCGCCGAAGTACAAAGAAAAATAAGAACTAAGTCGCTTCTCTGATTAACGTCGTTTATGAATTTTGGCAAACTATCAAAGGGGAGTCGGTTTCTTTAAAAGCCCTGCGACAAGTCAGTCAGACTTTGAAAATTGCTGTGACATATAGTGGCATTCACTTTTCCACCTATTATAAACAAAACTTCAGAAGTGGGCATTTTACATTTTTTTTTTGCAGCTTCGTTAGTCATCGTTTGTTAATGCCTTGCCCCGGTTCCCATCGTTGTCGGGTTGTCATTTTTCCAAGTCGAAAATGGACATTTTTGGCCTGTCGTTTCGTCAGCCAATCTTGGGTCTATTGCTCATCATCTCCCCCCACCCACAAAAAGAAATATATAATATAAATAATGAAACCTTTGAAAAAACAATATCAGTACTTGCTACAGCTTGGCCTTAACCGCAAAGCAAAAACTCAATTTTACAGTCTTCGCTTCAATCATCCAAACTACAGACAAGAGATTAAAACTAATCATACACCACAATGCCTAGTGTGTGTTTTCATACACACCAAACAGCACGTATGTTCAATGTGTGCCGTCAGGCGACTGCAATTAGCAATCACGTCCACTAGAGAGCATACACAACACCGTTGTGATGCGGAGCACGATATCCCTTTGAAGACAGTTTTTGAAGACAGTTGTTTTTGTTTAATGTTAATAAAACAAAATTCACATGACACATATCATCTGTCACATACACTACATGTAAAATGCATGGGTTTGGGGTATTTTAAAACTTAACTATATACACATATATATATATATATATATATATATATATATATATATATATATATACATACACATACATACATATACATACATACATACATACACATACATACATACATATATATATTTTATACACACACACACACATATACACAGACACACGCGCACACACACACACCCACTAAGTTAACCACTGAAGTTAACCTTAATGTACTTTATTTTTCATTTTATTTTTACATTGCACATAGCAAGTAACACAGACAGCGCAGAGAGGCTAAGGTGCGCTTGCACGGCATTCTTAATGTCCTCATTTATTTAGACACACATTTGAAGAACTTGTTTTTATTATCATTTCATATGAATCCCAGTATGAGCAAAGAAGTAGTGCTGATTTGATGATAGCATCATGAAAATGATTTGCTGGGCGAGCTGGATCCGCGCGCGTCCCTCGTGTTCCCGCGAGCAGCCTTTTGTTTCCGCAGCCTTCCTAAGGGCAATTATTGATCAATACGTGTTTGTCGGCCGGACCCTCCGCTTCGACCGGGCAATTAGAAACACTTTGTGCTGGAACAAGGAGAGATCTCTGGCGGGGTTCTGGGAAAATGTCGCTTTACATCAGGCGGCCGTTTACAGCCTACTGCCGGGATAAAATAACTGGCTTGCTGGAGGGAAGGGCGGGGTAAAGACAAGATGCTTTTGTGAGATGAGAGTGCAAGTCAGTGCATTTGGATGCTGAAATATGAAGTGAAAAGGGGTTGATGACACTCCCCAATATATACTGTCTATGTATGTATATATACACATCTACTGTATCTTTACACACGCACACACATATAAAACTAAACATTTTTTTGCTTGATTTTTTTTTTGTTATTTCCAAGATTTTACTCTGGCAAATATTTGTTACCAGCATATTGGGAAATAGTTTTTGAAAAATTCAACTAATTATGAAAAATTTTACAATTTGTTTAAAAATGTTAATTGTTGGACTACACTGATATGTATAAATGTATGTGTGTACATGAATATGGACTTATATGGTATACGTGTATGTATGTATACAAATACAGCTAAAAATATATATGTTCACTTATATTTGTAACTCTAATAAAGTTAAACAGTAAATTATATTTACTGTGAAATCCTCAGACGTCAAACACTCACACATGCACATGCACACACACGTGCACACACGCAGACACACACATGAACACATGAGATTATATATATATATATATATATATATATATATATATAAACGTGTGTGTTTGTTTGACCTCTGAAGTTTTCACAGTAAATATTATATGCTTTCAAGTCCCATAAATACGACTGCATTTTCCATACATATTTTTACATAATGTGTTTGTCAAGACTGTCAAAGTAAAATGAGCAGGTACAGGTGTCGCCAGAACCTGGCTAGCGATGGCACAGTCATTTCCGTGACAGCGTAATTATGGCCAAGAATTCCATTTCAAAGCTCATTAAGTTACAACCCAGCTTTTGTCATATACAAAAAGGAAAAGTTAAAGCCTATTCCTCTAAAATATTATCAGCCTCTTCACGTTTTGGCCCAACTAACTTTCATTATAATAAGAAGGATTCATGATAGCCGCATCTCATATCCAACAAACCCAAAAGGGTTAATCTCTGAGCCTGTTTAATTTGAATACTAATACCGGATCCTAATTGCTTTTTCACCAAAATTACTGGAGGTGAACATTTTACCGGTGGAGAACCCAAATATCATCGGTAATTTTGCACATGTGACCCGATATAATCCGTAAGATATATGAGCTGCTCCAAAATCATCAGCTAGAATCAACCTATGCCTCCCAATCAGAGGATTGGAAAATAGGAAGGCTGCATGCTGACGATCAGAAATCGCCTAGCAGGAAAGAAAAAAAAAAAAAAAAAAAAAAAAAAAAAAAAAAAGTAAAAAAAAAGGCCAGTTTAAAAAAAAAAAAAAAACTTCAAAGTGAGCAGCGGACGGTACAAGAGTACAATAACTCTTATCAGTGTCGGGAGATTGGGGTGGAAGTGGAGGTTGAAGAGGAAAGGAAGTTAGGAAAAAAGGCTGAAACGGTGAATCTTGCGGGAAACAATGAAGCGACACGACGGTCACATCGCCTTTAATGGAGCCGACTGCCCTCTGAGGACAAAAGCAAAGTAACTTTGGAAAACCAGCCGCTATGAAATAAGGTCGCTTGCTGCCGGTCCTACCTCCATGCAAAGGTCAGAATAAATGCATGTGGACTTTTTTTTTTTTTTGAAACAGGGGTTCGGCAAACAAGAGTTATGTCCAAGACAACCGACCGTATTTCTCTGAGTATAAGTCGAGCTCGCTTATAAGTCCACCCCCCCAATGCTTTACTTTTTTTTTTTTTTTTTTTTTTTTTTTACAGCTGAATATTAATTTGTCGAAAAGCCCTAATGGTCATCATCACTATCTGGCAAATAGCTCCTTCCGTTTAACACCGGAAGTCCTTATCTTCCTCCTCGCCATTCGTTCAAACGTCCTCGTTAGTTTTCGTTACGGTTAGTCATCATATCGTTGCTCAAGACAAATATCTTCACCTTTGAGTCATTGTTTTGTTAAAAAAGTGATCAGTCGGAACAGCAACCGTGTCAGGCGCTTAGTATTAACGTGTGGAGAGACATTAACGTCAATCTGGCCAGCCTATACGGAGCACTGGATTGCTGTTAGCTAGCAGCTAAATTATGCTAGCTGCTGCTATAACGGAACCTGAGCTACTGGTGAACCCTGGCAACAGGAGTCGTACATCACTGTCTCGCAAGAACGAGATTTTAGAACGTTATGTTGCTTAATTTGGATTTTGGGAGCAACAGCAGCAGTAGAAATACCCATCCAAGCTGTGACGTTGCATCAAAAAAGCATACCAAGGCGTCCGTGTCTATATTTTATTCGGTAAACTAAGATGTTTTTTCTTACAGTTACACTAATACACAAGTATCCGGAGTTTGAGTTTTTTTTTTTTTTTTTAAAGCGAGGTACTTAAAATTGTTCAAGACTTGTTTCAGCCCTAATAAAAACAGATACATTTGCTAAGAGAAATACAATCTGCAAAATTCAGGTCATCATGTTCTCACTGCGGGGGATTGATTATATGGAAGTGTTGCCTTCCTTTGATTACAGTTTTGCAAGTTAAAACTAAAGCCAGACCATTGACTGATTGAACACCGCGATCGGCGAGATGGATTTGCATAATTGCGGACTTCCTGTCTCACATGCAGGTGAAACAGTTGGGGGGACAGCAAAGATTCACACTTAGTGGCTTTGAATCTCTCTTTTGAATTGTTTTCCATTCTAATCACTTCCTGATTCGTAATATGTAGCGAATTCACATGTCGGAATTGTTTACAATATTATGAAACATAAAAAAGTGAATCCATGTGAAATGGAAAAGAAACGCACAGGTGGGCATGGCAATCTATCAGTCTGGCAGGTTCCGAAAGTATTGTGGAGCCATGCGTACGCGTTCCGAGGTGTCGCGGTGACACAAGGTGACAAATATAGGTGGCTCCAATTGATCTTTGCTGATGGTTTGCTTCCCTCACATTGCAACATCTGCTGAGGCTAATGCTTCCCTGTAGTTTTCTTTGGTGGCTTTCATGCTACATTACTTTGGGAGATGTGCGGCCAGAGCTTCACTCAACCTTTGATAAGTGTGTCTGCACATGCAAAACTCGGTGTGGAGCTTGTCGGAGATTGAAACTTTGTGCGATATTTTGTTCCATCGTTTTATATTTACATCAAAAGACATCGTGGAGAAAAGACATCGGGGAGCTGAAATTTCACCCAGACGGCATCAACCTGTACAGCTTATGTGGCTAAAAGACGAATGTTTCTTGATTAATGCGGAGGGAAAAAAAAACGTTTATAGGACGCATCCATCATTATCATCATCCAAAAATGTGTCTTATATTGGGAGAATTACAAAAGTTATCCGACTTGCAGGAGTGTGCCATCCCTTGGTTAAAATACTGAGAATGATGTGGAAAAAAATGACCCAAAAATGGTTAAACAAATGCAATTTGATGATTTTTGGGTCATTTTCTTCCACATAGTTATCACAATACCAGGAGTGTGCTATCCCTTGAAAAACATATTGTGAGAACAAAGTGGTCGTGCCATTATTAACTTTGACATGTTTGACATGTTGACAAATTTCAGCTCCCTGGTGTTTTCTTTCAATGCTTTCCCTTAATGCAAAGATCAAAGGATTGGACAAAATACCACACAAGAGTTAAGACGTGCAAACAAAAAAGCACAAATCACAACAATCAAAAGCATTGAAAGATGACGCCAGGGAGCTGAATTTTCACCCAGATGGTGACGTTTAACGTGAAGTTTAACATGTTTTGACAAACTTAGTTATCACACTAGCAGGAGTGTGCCTTCCCTTGGCTCAAATATACTGCGAATGGTGTGGAAGAAAATGATCCAAAAACGGTCAAACTACAGCACAAGGGTTATACTGTGTGGAAAATTAGCATAGGTACCAAATGTGATCCCACTGAATATTGAAGAAGATTAAAATGCAGCCAGAAGAATTGATTTTCTGTTTTTGCTGCTGGAGTCACAACATAATCATTGTGCCTGCTCCCAGAATGCAAATGCTAAAAAGAAATAACACACTGAACAAGGCCGTTTTGTTTAGTTAATAGTTGGAAGAGGAGAAAAAAAATATATAATTTGTCATTTTTTTCCTTTCTTTGAGTTTTCTTCATAGACAAAGGCACAAACAGAGAATCACGTTTCTCTTAGGAATTAACAATGTGCTTTGTTGTGGAATTCCAGATGCCTTGTTCTTCTTGATGTGTGTTTGCAGTCGGCAAAAAAAAAAACGAAGCGCCTACCCATTTATAAGACTTCAGCCGTACAGCAACATTTCACTTGAATTTATTCTCTAAAAACAGTTGGGCCAAACAGTAAAACATTCATTTCACCCAACATTTTTAGTTAAATAAAATCAAACCAAAATTTGGACTATTTTTGATTCAATAGTTTTGGCGCGTGTACATAAAACTAAATACATTGAGATGTGTTCAAAAAAATAAATAAAACAAAAACGAGGTCCTTTATCTGCCGATGGGATTTTTTTTTTCTAGTTCTGCCAATTTTTGGTTGAAATAATACTGATAAGGCAGCTCGGTGGTGCAGTGGTTAGCATGTCTGCCTCACAGTTTAAGATTCAGAGATCAAATTCAGCTTGTGTTGCCTCCTGTGTGGCGTTTGCATGTCCTCCCCGAGCCTGCGTGGGTTCTCTCTGGCTTCCTCCTACACTCCAAAAACATGCTAGAGTAAATTGTCCTTAGGTATGATTGGGTGCGTGAATTGTTGGTTATCTCTGCATACCCTGTAATTGGCTGGCAACCAGTTCAGAGTGTTCCCCAACTACTAGCTGAAACCAGCTGGGATAGGCACCAGCAAGCCTGCGACGCTTGTGAGTATGAGTGGCAATAGAAAATCGATGGATGGATAATACTGATTGCTGATTAATCGGTTGGTTAGGCGTGTTACTGTTGTGTGGGTGCAGTATTCTAAAAGTCAGAGTGTGTTTTGCGCTGCTCTTATTTCTATACATGCAGACATGTTCGGCCTGTATTGAAGGCATGACGTTGCTGTAACTGGCAAAAAAAGATTTTAAGCTCAGTGCCATGGACGAGAATTTTCGCCATGTAAAATACTTAGGTTGTGTGCCAGTGACAAGAATTCTAATCACCTATGTTTGTTTTTTGTTTGTTTTAATTAATTTATTGATGACACTCGTGGCCAGTGCTCCCCTTAATATTATGCCAATTGAGCGCCGTTGTAATATCTCTGTTGCGCGGAAAACACAATTTTCTCCTTCATGGCGCGGCTAATACAAGATAATTTTTTTTTCTTGTAGTCTGAAAAAAAACGTTCATTCGCTTGTTTTATAATGTAAAGGGTTCGGCACACAACCTGACCTGAAGTGAACCTTAACTAGCTTCATTATTAGTATTTTAGTGTGATTAAAATTACAGTTGATCAAGTTTCATTCTTGTGAACTTCAATCTTATTTCTTAATGAAAATTAAAACACAAAACTAACACGTAATCAAACAGGCAACTTCGTAAGACCAGAAAGGTGCAACGAGACTAAAAGTCTTCCTTGGTATCCCAAAACACGTTCTCATCCAAATGCATTCAAATGCAACACAATTGCCCTTTTCGCACTCTCAATTTGCACTAAGCAGTGAGCATGACAATGACGAAATGAAAAACGACAGAGAAATGTCTGAGTGCTCCCTCTAATTAGGTTCTCTGTATATAGATCCACGCTCCACTGAGAAGAACCCACACACACCCGGACACACATCACGCCATCCTATATTGTTTACAAATCCCCTTGAGATTAAACTTTGCAACTGAACAATAAGTGAACGCTGCGAAAACAAACACGGGTCCTCTGGGTCTGATTGTTACACCAAGAGTTTGTCTAGCCGAGGCGAGAAATCTACTTAAAACATTCGCCTCTTGTATTTAGCTTGCAGCTGACCACAGCTACCTTGCCCCTTACTCCGGGAAGAAATCCTTTGCTCCATGGTCCACAGAATTTGATAGTAATTCATACGTTGTTCAAGAAATACTGTAATTCCCCAAATATAAGACACAATTAAACAGTAACTTAAAAATTAGAGTTGTCTGTCAGCCACACACGCACACACACATCTGCTGGCATTTTTAGGTAATTGCACTTTTTTACTATTGCCGTCAAACTGCTTCCATGCAACGCGTCAGTACAATGTATGTCTGCTATTGGCTGGTCCCCTCACGGAGCTGCTGGTCTGTGGTTACAAAACTGTATTTATAGTGCATCTTACTGCCTTATTTAAGTTTACTGGGTTAGTCATTGGGTCCCAAGATTGCTAGTGATGTTAAAGAAAGAAGTAAGAAGAAGATTTATATGGAAATCAAGCTGGAGATAATCAAGATATATGAAGCTAGCCTTACTAGGGAATATGGGCATAACAAGCCCCACTCAAAGGTACCTTTCTATATTTTTTATTTATGATATTTTTTTTAATGTATACATGTATATCATATATACGTATCACTTACAATACTATTTTGGTACCAATTTTTAATATGTATGTGCAATTTTGATGTTTTTACATACATACGCACACGCACACACATTTTATATATTATATTATATGCACATGTATATATATGTTGATCCCGCCTCCTCGTTATGGTCTTACCTGGCTTGGATCCTTCAGCCACAGAGCCATTGTACACCTGATTCTTAAATTCGGGCCTGTTGTCGTTCATGTCAATCACGTAGATGTACAAATCGATTGGGTTCTCCACTTGGTTGCCATTCATGTCCACTGCGTGGGCTCGCAGCTGTGAAACAAACAAAGGCACCGTCATTAGAATTCAACGGGAAAAATACTTAACCGATTTTGACAACAGGCACTCAGTCAAGCTTTGGACTTGTTAATTGACAGCTTCATTTAATTGGATAATGTTTTCTGCCTCGCCTGCCAACAGAGCACTAAAAGTCCTGCTCTTATCAAATCAACACGGACAAAAGGAAAACACAAGTGAAATGCCTCAGCCACACAAACAACAGAGGCTAAAATCACATCAAGGAGCTGTTTCTTTCTTGCGTCTTTGAATTCAGTCAGTTAAATCGGGCTGAGGTGATAGATTGTTTAAATATTTGGATAACCTCCTGAAATTTCAATTGAAAATTTGGGTATTCAGAAAATGATGATAACCGTCAAAGTTAGTTGTAACTTTGTAGATTAAAGTTGATGAAACTTTTAAAAACGTGACCGTTAAATCGGGTCTATTTACTTCCCGTTGCAACGTTGCATCCAAACTTAAGAGTCAGACCAAGGCGGACGTTCAGAAAGTTTCGTTTTCAAAACTTATGGTCATTTTACAGGAAGCGTATCGTATTAAACGTTCAAACAAAGCTATGACAACGGTCTTTAAAAGTACATTTATTTTTTAAATCGAACAAATACCTGTTAGAAGCTTCGATCAAAATAGCATAGAATTTTAAAGCGGCCCTTGCGGTCTTCCATTCATGCGGCCCTTCGATGAAAAGGTTTGGACACCCCCGCATTAAAACATCTCGCTATGTACCGACACACATCTCAGGCCAGGTGCCGAAGCAGGTGCAGATGCATTCTGGGAGAGCCACGGCCATTTAAAAGAGCCTTCCCGAGCCCACTTAATGACCCTCCAAATGCAATTTTCCCATTGGTTGAACCCCAGCGACAACAACAACAAACACAACAGCTCAATCTGTTTTCTCAGCGGTGAGTACGGCGCTCGGAAAAATGCGCGACTTGGCTAAGTGGGATTGCCGGTGCGCCGGGGTGTGTGATAACCAAGCTGCATTATTTGTTTGCATTCATTTATGACTCTGTTTGCTTAGGCTGTGTTGCTTGCCGATTTACATTCAACATGCATTTTTCACTTCTTAGCGTGTGTGTTCCTTTGAATATGCCCCGCAGATGGTATGGTACAGTGTGTGTGTGTTTTTATGTCTGGTAGAAAAAAATGTAAATGTGATCTGTGGGCCTGAAGGAATATCTGCAGCCGTGCGGTTTGCAAAAGTACGCGTGAAATGACATTGGTATTCTGTCGGGCCACTTTTGGTTTAACCGGGGCTTGGATTTACCCATTTGTCCTGTTATGTAATACAGAGCCAAACATCTATCATATTTCCAAGCACCTTTGATTGTTTTCTCAGATGGTGTAAAACCTTATTTATTATTATCTTACTTTTTCACGAATCAAAACAATGGATGAAATTTGCGCTGAGGATTGAACAGCTGTTTGTGTAAAAAGGACAAGATAGAATTAGTGGAAAATACAAAATTATGGAGTTATGGTGCAAAAGAAAGTTTACAAAAATGGACACTGGCATAACTGTGCCAGGACACGTTATGTTCTTGACCAATGTCCGCTATTAACAGTTTCAACAAAGAACCTCTCACAGAACTCTGTGTAGCTAGAATGAGACAACCTTGACAGATGTGAGCTGGAAAACGCAGACCTCCATAACCTTAAGAATCTTCCTTTTTACTTGTCCCATCACGCTCGCCAACAGAACGCTCTGTTAAAACTTGTCATTTTTCGATTATAACGAAACCCAAAAAGACAATTTATTCTCCAGACTATTGAGCTAATCTCGCCTAAATCCTAAAACCAAAACCCCACACTCACAACGGTCAAATAATCAATTCCTGAAAAGAACGTCAGCATCTTTCGGTACGTCTTCCGTGAACGCGGACCACGTAAATTTGTGCGTTCGTACGACACAAGCGAGCATGACAAACTAAACGTCATTTGCTCGATTGCTCTGCTGAGTCACGGGAGCTTTGCCCGACAAAGCGAAAGCCCAGACTATGATCCACTCTGGCCGCTTCCCCCCGGTGCTAGTCTGTCAAAAACAGCAGGCTCTTCTCTCTTTTCACGCGAGCTGCAAACTAACAAGCAAAGTTTGGCCCGTAAGAGCTCAGCAGCGCTTGGAACTTCCTGTCAAGTTGAAGTCAAATGAGAGATGGGCTAAATTTCCCCTGGGCCAATCGCTTGCAACATTCTCTAACCCTAAATCATACATCACATGGCGAGCAGCATGGCTCCACACAAGTCTAATTAGGAGCCCCGTTCAACTAGAAGAGTCCTCGCACTAATACGCTCGCTTTCTCATACGGGGTGGCTCTTCTTTCCTAGGGACTAATAATCTGCCAGCGTTATTGATTCCACTTCACTGGCTGCGTGTAAGAGGAGCCGTGCGCCGTCAACAAACAATTCCAGAATCGGAGGACGTTTTACGTCCCCGCCCATAGGGGGCTTTGAATACCGTAAGGCCCCGGATATAGGACGCGCCTGTGTATAGGGCGCGCCCTCAATTTTGGGTCCGATATTTTCTATGGTACCGTGTTTAAGACGCTCCAACACTTTGGCGACAATCTAAAAACTAAAGCAAAACTAATACATCTCATTTTCTTGGGTTCGTATCT
Organism: Hippichthys cyanospilos; assembly: GCF_059441005.1. Lineage (NCBI taxonomy): Eukaryota > Metazoa > Chordata > Actinopteri > Syngnathiformes > Syngnathidae > Hippichthys > Hippichthys cyanospilos. The sequence goes on along the minus strand of NC_142377.1, from coordinate 7,622,784 downwards.
GCTAGATATATATTTATCGCGGGTTAATGTCAGAGAAATCTATGAAGAAACGTATGTATTTTCTTGTCCCACCACCATTAACCCATTCAATACCAGGAACGTATTTTTCACGTTTAAGAGTCCAGACATAAAATCCCACACTTAACTATTAAATCGATACCCAAGTACATTAAGGACATTAATTTCCAGATACCTAATTATTATTTAATAATATAATTAATAATATTTATATTATTTTAATAATATAAAATATAAAATAATTATTAAATTGATATTTAAGTATCTGTGATTGAATGTCTGGACTCTTAAAAAAAAAAAACGTTGAAATACGTCCCTGGCATTGAATGAGCTCATCACCGCATAAAACTGGAAAAAAACAAAAATGAAAATTAACATTCGTTGTTTCATTTCAGTTGCTTGTAATTGTGGGAACATTTGTTGTGATAAAGATAACATTTCCATAATAATTACTATTCATGAAATGTGTCCCACAACTTAAAACGCAATCCTGTAAACATAAACCTTTTTGTCTCAGCCTTTTTCAACTAATATTCTTTTTAAATCATTAAATGTGATTTAGACCAAAAATCTGCATTGTTTCATCCCGTTTTCTTCAGTTTAAAATATTTACAACATTTACAATACTTTACAGTTATTATTTATGAGTTTTTAAAAATTTTATATCAAGTTTGGATAAAGATTGCCGTATTATTTCAGGCACTTTGATCCATTTGAAGCAATTTTTTTTTCGCCTGCATAATCCTGCGGACCGGATTAAACTTCCTCGTGGGACATATTCAGCCTGCGGGCTCTACGTTTGACACCTGCGTGTTAGTGGAATCAACACTGCCAAAGCTCAAAAGGTAACAAGGCGCTCATCTAAAAGAGAATAATAAAAAAAAAAAAAAAAACCAGCCTGAAAAGTACAAGACAATTCTATCAAAAAGAGCGTCCTCTGAAGATTTGCGTTTGTTCTTACGCCGTGTGCTGTGTGCGTGCACGAGTGTGCGTGTGTGTTGACAGAGACGCCGAAGTGATCAACTCCACTTTATTCCATCTCTCCTCCGAGACAGGCGCATGCGTTTGCATTAGTTCTATCTTGGGCATGGCCATCTATCATGCTGACAGGCACGCGGGCACGAGCGCACCTTGAGAGGGGGATGTCACACTCTTTAGCGAGATAAACTCAAACCTGTAATGTGTGTATATTAACCAATGGCCCGATATTAAAAGAGCTCTCATGTGGTCTGCATATCTAATTCGCACATGCACAAAGCTGTTTACGCCGCCTTCCGGAGGGGACGTTCAATCCTAGACCGTCTCGTGGGCGCGTGTAATGAGGAACCGGCTCAACGCGGCTTGCTTGTAGGCTTGCTTGCCTCCATTTGATTTGACTGATTTATTCAACATATAAATGCAGTGCAAGATTTAAAAAGGACAGTCGGGGCGTGATATGGGCAAAAATGACCCAAAATGGTCAAAATAGCACAAAAGCGCCATCTTTTCTCCAATCCTTTGATCTTTACATCAGAGGCATTTCACATCAAGGGAAATCTTGAATGAAGACACTCGGGAACTGAAATTTCACCCAGATGATGGCAACATGTCAAAGAAATGTGTGAGGAATGTGCCTTGGCTAAAATCCTACGAGCAAGACATGGACAAAAATGACCCAAAAATGGCCAAAATACAGCACAAGAGTGTGATATTTTGTCCAATCTTTTGATCTTTACATCAAAGGCATTTCACGGCCAAGATAAAGCATTTAAAGAAAACACTATGGAGCTGAAAATTCACCCGGTTGGTGACAACATGCCGTTCCTTGGCTAAAATGCTGTGAGCGTAATGTGGACGAAAATGACGCAAAATGTTCAAAATACAGCAGAAGGGTGCGATGTTTTGATCCAATCCTTTGATCTTTACATCAAAGGTATTTCACATCAAAGGGAAACATTTGAATGAAGATTTCGGAGAACTGAAATTTCACCCAAATGGTGACAACAAATGACCCCAAAACAGTCATCTTAACCAAGGGATGGCACTCTCCTGTGTGATCACTAAGTGGTTGTGACTTATTGTAACCATCTGGGTGAAATTTCAGCTCCTTGGTGCCTTCTTTCAATGCTTTTCCTTTGATAAGAACTGCCTTTGATGTACAGATCAAATGATTGGACGAAACATCGTACCCATGTACTGTATTTTGAACATTTTTTGGGGCATTTTTGTCCACATCTTGCCCGTTGTATTTTAGCCAAGGAATGGCACATTCCTTCGACATGTTGACACCAACTGGGCTAAAATTTCAGCTCCTAGTGTCTTTAAATGCTTTATCTGATGTGAAATGAAGGGTTAAAACAAAAAAGATTAGGAACAACTGCAGTCAAATTTCTGTTTATATGTGCGTTTATATTTCCACACAAGCGCATACGTGCTGTCACATGGTCATTAGCTCTGATGGTTAGAATAAAGTTCTGAGCACTCCCCCACAATTCTCTGTTCTAGCCACCCTGTTCCATCTAAATGACGGTTCAAGTGTCTCGTCGGAGAATTTTGGTTTTTATTGTTGGATTGGGCAGCAGTGTGAGTCCTGAGAGGACGGAAGGATGGGACGGAAACGGAGATAATTGGGAGCTAAGCAGAGCAGATGCAATGGTCCGGCAAGATATTTGCTTTTTGTCTTACGTGAAAGGAGGCTCTCTCCTCTCTGTCCAGGGGTTGGGTGACAAACATGTTGCCGCTGATGGGGTCGATGTTGTAAATGCCACTGGGGGGCTGGTCGGCGCCCGCCCCCGTAATGCTGTAGCGGATGCCCACATCTTTGTCCTGGTCCGAACGAATCTGAGGAAAGAGTCAGAGGAGAAAATCGCATAAGGGCATTCCTTCACCGGAAAGCATTCGGACGCTGGTCTCATATATTTTATTTCGTTTGTCCGTTTGTTTTATACTATTAATCAAAAATTGTGAATTTTCACCATTCATTCCTGATGCTTTTAAACACTTTTAAGTGAGGTAAATGACCCCACAAACATTTATGTCATGGTCTAATTAGTTTTAAAAAAAAATCCTGTGGTAATTATTTATACACCGATAATGTATATTGATTTTAACCCTTGTTTGCAAACTTTGCAAACTAAACACGTTGCATTTTTCCTAATTTTGTAAATGCTTTTAAAGGCATTATAATGAAAGTTTTTTTTGTCCATTAATCGCTCAAATTGTTCAGCGGAATCACTTCTATCCAAACATATGTAGGTCAAATTTATTAACAGCCACAAAGAAATTGAGGAATGGTATGTTCTGTCCTCGTAGTCTGTGACGTGATGATGACACTAAGACATAGCCATTAACTGGTCTCTACCGCCATCTACTGTCTTGAGGTGAAACACAAGCCAACAAAAAAGTTTGCTGACGTATTTTGACCGCTGCTCAACTGAAAGTTACAAAAATTGCAAGAAAATCGGTCATAAGTCCAATGAAAATGCATCTCAAAAATTGTAATTATGATGGTTTTATATGGTCCAAAATTTGGACCATGATTATTTTTGTACACAAAATCTCAAACATCCAGCCACAATCAAATAAAAATGTCAGAACGGTTCCATTTTGAAATTTTACGTGTTACGATCATCTGCTGGAAATTTCTGTTCCCTATCGTTTTTTTCTCCCATTGAATCTTTTATGATATCATAAAATCAATCAAAGGAATTTCCATAATTTGTAACGCCACAAGGGTTAAATCAATTTGAAGTCAATTTAACCTTCACAGTTTGGGCATCACTCATTCAATCCCAAAGACGCATATTTACGTATTTCTAAACGTCACAATGAACCTAAATAATCCCAGACACATTTTTTAGATGTCACGATGAACTCATTCAATCCCAAAGACACATTTTTACATATCTTTTGTCAATGTTACAATGAACTCATTCAATCCCAGAGACGCATATTTACGTATTTCTAAATGTCACAATGGACCTAAATAATCCCAGACGCATTTTTTAGATGTCACGATGAACTCATTCAATCCCAAAGACACATTTTTACGTATCTTTTGTCAATGTTACAATGAACTCATTCAATCCCAAAGATGGATTTTTAAGTATCTTTTCTGAAATGTCTCAATGAACTCATTCAATCCCAAGAGGCATTTTTACGTCTCTTTTGTAAATATCACAATCAAGTCATTCAATTCCAAGGACATATTTTCAGATGTCTTTTTTTCAAATGTCACAATGAACTCATTTAATCCCAGAGTCGTGTTTCTACGTATCTTTTATGAGTCAAGGCATGCAATCACTAAACAATCAATACATCCAACAAACATTTATTTCAAGGTTTGATTTGTTAAAAATATAAATCCTGTGGCAATTATTTATATAACGGCAATGTGTACTGATTTTAAGTCAGTTTCATAGCTTGTGCATCAATTGATTATATATTACAATAAACTCATTCAATCACCAGACGGATTTTTATGTACCTTCTCTAAAAGTCACAATGGACTCATTCAGTCCCAGAGATGCATTTTTACACATCTTTTATGAGTCAAGGCATTTAATCCCATGCATTTATTTAAACATTTATTTTCAGGTGTTATGTTAAAGGAGGGTCAGAAAAAGGCTGGCATTAAATGCGTTCAGTAGTTTGTAACCGTTGTAAAGTAATTGTTTTGCAAAAACCTTTGCAAAATATCGATTTCTCAATTTTGCTCATTTTCAGATCTTTGATTTTTATACCGTTTAAATGACAAATGAATCAAATGAATCGGGTAAAACTTGGTCTTGCATAACGTAGATTATATAATCCGGACAAAAGATGGTCCTAATGGGGCTGCAGCATTCCAGAAGGAGAAGGTCATGCTTCAAAATCAACCGCAGACTCCCAAAAAAAAAAATCTAGCTGTCTAGCGATGGGTACTGAACCCACGGGACCGGGCTCAGGTTTGTTCTCTACATCTCTGACATCTCTCTTGTCCTGAACGTGTGCGGTCGGCCGCATCGCCTCTTGAGTGATGTCATGCACTCAAAGCGAGGTCTTAAATCCAAATCATAAAAAAAAAAAAAAAAAAAAAAAGCAATGGGGTGAGAGCACTCCGTCTCAAAGAGGCTCGTTAAAGAAGAACAACGTGGCGCCAGATACGCTATAGGCAATTCGGTTTTGAATTCGAGGGGTGAAAATGACTTCCTTTCAGCTTTGAGGGTACGGAAGGACTTCTTCCCGCCAGGAAGATGAAAAACTGATAATTGTGCGTCAGTCAGAGATGCTTGTTCTTGCCAATCTCCCACTGTGCACCTTAGGTGCTATTATCACATAATGCCGAGGGATACGTTTTCTTCGGAAGACGCTTTCAGTATTCAGAATTTATTATTTGCTACAACAATGAAAATATCAATACTTTTGCTCAGCACCTCGCGGACAAAAGAAGATGGATTTGTCGTACTTCTTTCGGCGGCATTGATTTTCATTAAATTCCAAAAGGACATCTGAGTCACCGTCATTAATGTGACACGATTTGGATTGCCGGGTTACGATTACTGATTCTTAGCTCCGCGTCCCTTTCTGACTCCACTGCATGGAGGGAAAAATGAAGAAAAATGTGGTTGACAGTGACAGCTGCCTTTGTTGATGGAAATTGTGGGCTAAAACTTTTCTCTTTTTACATGTGTTTCTGATACTGACTTTATTTTACACTGGGTTTTTTTTGCCACTCTAGTGCAACTTGTTGAGCCTGGAAGGAGGCTCCTCCCACCCGCGGTCCCTTCTGAAGGTTTCTTATTTTCCCCAGATGAGGTTCTTGAGTTTTATCTTCTTCTTGTGGGCGCTTCGTTCAGAGGATGCAGTTGCGTATATGTGACGTTGTGTATGATTTCTTTTTCACCTTTATATTGGATGCGGCCCGGTACCAGTTGATAGACAAAACGGTACCGGATGGGGACCTTTGGGTTACCATCATCTCCGCAATGACGTTTACGCAGTTCTGTCCATTTCAAGTGGGAAAAAATTAAAGTAATCATAGACGGAAACACAGCTGTTGCAGGCATGGCATTTGCGGGTAAAACAAAAATGGATAGTTTTTATTTGTTTTTGATTGTTCAAAATAAGCCCCTCTCACGGCTTTGGTCCCAACTCTGAGGAAATAATCACAGATTCTAACGGCGAAAAAAGGGAAGTCTGGAATCATCTTTTCTCTCTATCTTTCTTTTCCTCTCTTATGCAATTTCCCCGCTGTGTGAGTCTGCAGATCATGCATGAAAATGAAATGACTTCATCCGTTCAGCTTTGACGGCGCCTTCTGCATAAAACATCTTTCTGTTTGAACATGATAGCCTCTCTTTTAATTTCCACAGTTGTCTTCCCACAGCCACAGAGCAGAACTTTGCGGCAAACCTTTCACAGCCTGCGCTTTGTCGCCATGGGAACCGGTCCCCAATCTTCTGTTTATCTGCCAATCAAATCAGAACCCGTAAGCCATTCGCTGCCATTGACGGTTATAGACGTCAAAATCCTTTTTTACAGGGCTTTTCTTCACTGCCATTGACTGCTACAGCTTCCCGAGACCCAGCCTACTTTCTTGTGTCCACGGGAATGGACATTAGTTTTTGGTCCATGTCTTTTGACCTGCTGGAGTTACCCGAGAGGGCCCGATAGAGGACATTCCGTTTTTTTTTTTTAATTAATTTTTCATGTACATGCTGGGTGTGCAAAATAAAAACACTTTTACATTGCGTAAATGCATTTCAGAAGACAAATTAAAAAGAGCAGAACCTCGTTTACGTTTCAGAAAACAAATGGACAAAAGCTGAAGTGTTGAATTTCAAAAAACAAATGGGCAAAAGCAGAAGCAAATTTACGTTTCAGAAAACAAGTGAACAAAAGCCGACATTTAATTTCAGAAAACAAATTCACGTTTAGTTTGTGTTCATTTGTTTTCCTAATTGTAATTAGATGTGACTTTTGCTCATTTCTTCTCATAATGTCAAGCGTTCTAACTTTTTTGCTGTGCTTCTCCCACACTTGAAGGGCTAGTACCGAAGCCGAGCTAACTGGGGTCCACTCAATGACCAGAATCTTGTTTCTTTTTTTTTCCTTTATTTTGATTTTCTTCAATCTTTTTGTTATGTTGGTCACAGGTGAGCCTTAGCCGTAGCCACACGCATGACCGTAGGCATAGGCTTGGCCACAGGTAAAAAACCTTAAACAAAAAACAGTAACTCTTCTCACATTCCTTATAAAACCAGATACACAATATTACATAATCAAAATACACAGTGCGCGTTTGACATTAAACTACCAGTGCCTTAAAGTTAGACTACCTACTTTTAAGTTAATCAACGCGCGAATGCAACAAAGAATAAAACTTCAGCAAGCCACTAACTACAATACACACGCCGAATGATTTAGCGGCCGGCCCCCCTCCGTGCCGATTCCCGCCACCTCACAACCATCGCATGCGCAATGCGGAGAAACAAACGGGGCTTACCGGCTGTCTGCTCAGTTTTTGCTTCAGGTCCACAGCTCAATGGTAATTTCATGTCTGCGCCTAACATCACCGTGCGGCGCGATGGCGTCTATTGCCGACTCCGTTCTAGTCACGGCTACGTAATTGGTCCATGTATTTACCTTGATTACGCGCAGCTGCGTGATTAACGTGCTCGGCTTGCGCTCACGTGACAGCTGTCAAAAAAAGGGCGTTCGCCGCGACACATAATGTGCCCTGTGAATTTGTTTCAAGTTTTGTTCGTTTGCTTTCTGAAATGTAATCGTGTTTCTGCTTTTGGTAATTTGTTTTCTGAGATCTAATTTGTTTCTGCTTTTGGTAATTTTTAATTAATTGTAATAGTTTGGTAACTTGCTTTTTTCCAAAATATGTATATTTTTTGTTCTATTGGTAATTTGTTTTCTGAATTGTAATTGTGTTTTTGCTTTTGTAATGACATGTTTTCTGAAATGTAAATTGGTTTCATGCTCTGTTTCATGGTTTTCTCTTTTTACTTTGCACACCCGCCTATGTTCATTAGATATTAATCAAAATTGTATCGTATATTAGGAATCAAAGAGGCTTTTGTCATGCAAACGCATGGGAAACATTGCCCCCTGGTGGTAGGATGACAAAGTGCTTGATTTGACTTGTAATCCAAAAAAGTGCTTGACTTTTGAAATGCCAAGAGTCGCAATACGTGTCGCAATGAGGAACAATCCCAGTTCAATTTTCTCCTTTCCACTGTTGCTCGGCGTTGCGTGCAGTTGGCGTGTTGACGCAACGTTCCCGACACACCACGTGACCTCCGCCGCCAATCTCGCTTAACATCCCGACACGACTGTCACCTGAGATCACGTGTCACGTTGGCCCGGCGTATCTTAATAAGCCGACTGGAGACGAAGAAAGGGCACAAATGTAGAAGCGCGACTTGTCGGAGCGCCGCCGCTCCCGTGAGTGACAAGTCGGCGATTGAACCGTTTGAATGGGATGCTAATGACAAAAGCTGGGATCATCCTCCCCTTGCGTTGCCTTTCTTTCACTCTATCACCATCATCTAGCCGGCGTTCTCTTTCTTATTTCGAGTTGCTCCCGGTGGAGCGACCGGCTACTAATCGCACTAAAAATAGCAGAGAAAGGCAGATGTAAGGGACTTAACTTGATGTCTGTCTCCCTCAGATCAGACCAGACATCAGATAAGTGACCTATTTGTAGCTCTTTGAGAGTGATTTCCTTGATTACTGACAACTATCGGGATCCTCTGGGAGAAGCTATCAGCGTGAGAAGAAAAGTGGGAATGGGTGGAAGGAGACGAGTGAAAGCGGTCGAGACGTAAGGGGACATGAGATGAAGAATTATTGTTTGCGAAATCCCACGGGGGTGACGCGCCAACAGAGGGATCTTCATTCAGCATAGTGACTTGACGCCCGGCCAATTAGTATACCCTATTTTTCGGATTATTAGACGCAACTTTTTTCTCGTGATTTGAGACCTGTGGCTTATCTGCAGGTTTTTTTCTTTTGTTTTTGCTAGCCACCAGGACACAATGCAGAATTCTCTTGAGGTAGGATTCAAAAAGTTTGACTGCCCTCAGAATTCCCTCAGAATTGGGACCGGCAATTCTTACTTTCATTTCAGAATAGAATTCTGACTTCCTAGAGTTCAAATTGAAGTAAGAATGACTTTATTCTCAGAATTCTGAACTTGACTCTTGTGCACACACTTTGCAAACAATACAGATATTCCCCTAATTTTGTAAGTTTGTGATAAAGTTATTTATGATGATGTTTTTTCCTCCAACCACTCAAATTGTTCTGTGGAATCAGTTCTATCCATACATATGTAAATTATATATATATATATATATATATATATATATATATATATATATATATATATATATATATATATATATATATATATATATATATATATATATATGGTCTGTCTTTGTAGCCTGTGAAATTGGGATGACACTTTAAGGAATAGCCATTAACTGGTCTCTACTGCCACCTACTGTCTTGAGGTGAAACATTTTTTCTGTTTGCTGACATAGTTTGACCGCCGCCCAGCAGAATATTGCAAAAATCGCAGGAAACTCCTATTAAAAAGCATATCGAAAATTGTAATTATAGTGGTTTTATATGGTCCAAAATTTGGACAATGATTATTTTTGTACACAAAATCTGGCATGTCCAGCTGCAATCACATAGAAATTTCAGAATCATCCGCTGGAAATTTCAGCTCAGTTTTTCATTTTTTTTTCCCATTGTGTCTTTTATGATATTAAAAAAATCATTTGTAACAATGCCACAAGGGTTAAAGTGAGCATTATGACTTTAAATTGAGAACTCGGACTTCAGGATTCTAGCTTTACCCAGTTATAATTCTCAGAGAGGTCATTATGATTTTAAAGTGAACATTTCGACTCTAAATATGATCTGACTTAAGCCGGAATTCTCTCTGTTTGAATTGTGATTTGAAAGTATTTTGACTTTAAGGTGAGAATTCTCCAATCATAGTCAGATTTCCCAGTAGGAATTCTGAGAATAAATTCCAATTTTTTTTTATTTTTTCCACACTAGCCTTAATTCTCTTCCGCAGCTTTTCATACGTTTGCACCACGTGACTTCACAAAGAACAAAGATCAGGCCACCGTCTTCCAAATGCTATAATGCTGTCAGAGAGACAAAAATAATTCAGCCATAAGGTCGTTGAAGCCCAAAATGTGCAGCAGCCACCCGATGTATTACAGCATTATTGCCTACAGTCCGCCATGGGCTAATGGAACATAATAATGTGAAACTCTGGGTTTACACTCTGTGCTCGGCTATTTCATGTCTTATGTCCACTTAATGGCTCAGGCGTGCGTTGGGAGTCCTTCATTTGCAAGCTCTGTACAAGCACCCTCCAGATTCCAGCCGAGGTGCATGAAAACACCAACAACGGGTTCTAATAGCCAAGGGCGTAGCAGGAACCAAACAAACCATGACCACAGTGAAGCATTACTCGACAATAATACGTTCTTTGGATTCCCACGAGTCCAAACACAGGATTCTAATTAATATTGTCAAATACGCAGCCAAATCCACCTATTTTGATTTTGTTTGCCACTTGCTGTCCCCTGGAAATGACATCACACTTCTCAAGGCTCAGGTCACAACCAATCACAGCTCAGCTTGGGATTGACATGAATAAACGCAGAAATAAAATGAATCATTGTTAGCTGAGTCCTGAGTACTGCGATGTCAATTTCAGCTGACAGCTTGTGACAAAACTGGCCGCACAATAAGAGGAATAAAAATGGGTTTTGCTGCCTAATTCGTATTTCGCATACACGATGTTAATCGGAAGGCCGCGTTAAGACTCATGGATGCGCTAAAATCGTATTATTAGAAAGAATATTTTGGGCTTCGTTTTCCCTTTAAGTACGCCGCAGTACTGACGTACTCGACGAAATTGTATATCTTGAGGCCAATCATAGATCAGCTTGTGAACATCACATGATCAAACCCAGAAAGAACCGTGATTAGTCGTCTTGATCACAGGTGATGTCATTTTCAGTCCACGTCGGAAAAAAGTTTTTTTTAGGGCATCATTGTACATAAAGAATATTTTAATTATCAAATTAATAAAACGAACTTATTACTGCTTAAATAAGTTTAGTGACCCTATACTAAAGTGTGACTTTTCTTCCTAAATCAATTTCAACAGGCCAGACAGCACAAGTTCAGGAATCGTAATTTCGGTATGTTCACGGCTCTTTTTAGAGTGTTGGCCTTACGTGTCGTTATGAAGGTTTACATTTTACATCATCATACATCAATACGGTTTATTGATGTAGCCTTATACATCATTATACATTGCTTTATATGTCATTATTCAGTTGATTGATGCAGGGACAAGTGAGCATTCTTCTTATTTGAATTTTTCTCACTTCACTACAGGAAAAACTAAGCCTTACCACTACTAGTGCAGCGGTTCTCAAATAGGACTACTTGAAGGAAATCCAGGGGGTACTCAAGATTTCAAAAGCCCAGATTGTCCCCCATTCTAGAATGGTTTGACCCAACTTGCCACCTCTCGTTACCTGTCAAGTAAATGATTTAATTTTGTTCACAGATTTCTACTACAATCCCAAAATACAACACTTTAAAGTGTAATTATTTTTCTGTGGACAAATATTTATTCATAATTATTTCTTTTTGAGAACAGGTTTGGCACTTTATGTTGATTACTTTTCTGGTTAAATACTGATTAATAATTAAGTTATGACTTATTTTTATGAACACATCTCGACTGTAATCACAAAGGACGGCGATTTATGTTCAATATTTTTATGTGGACAAGTGTGGACAATTTGTAATTATTTTTTTTTGAGAGCAGTGCTGACACTTTAGGTTGATGATATTGGACAAATATTCATGAATAATTAAGTTATTTCTTTTTGATAACAAACCAAAAGAGGACACTTTATGTTGATTGTTTTTTGTGGACCAATACCAATGAAGTTTGAAAGGTTCTAAAGTTGAATAAATTAGGCATTGATGGCATATTTTCAGTATTATTATTTTATTTTACCCCAAAATTCGTTGCACTGCTTAAAGGGTACTTGGCTGAAAACTTATTTCACAAGGGCTGAAAAAAGGTTGAGAACCACTGCACGAGCAAAAAACATATTTTTTTAAGATAATTCACAAGTGGGAATGTTTAGCCACCTAATGAACATCAGATTGAAGTGTTAAAGGTAAAATGTGTAAGATTTTGAGCGTTTTTCACTACGGACAGCAGGAGGTGCTGCAGGTGCTGCATTTATCATTGTCCTTAGCTATAAAAAAAAAAAACAAGTGCCACCCCCCCATGTAACATAATTTAATGATAACCAGACCTATGATTATATTTAAAACATACTGGTGGTTTTCAAGACCACAGTCGTTTGCAAGTTTTTGAAATGTACAAGCTTTTAATTCATTCCTTGAATAAGAAAAACGGCCTAAATCTTACACACTGTCCCTTTAAGCTATCAAGGCAATATATCAACGTCTTTGTTGCTACAGTAAGTTGCTCTTGGCGTCTTGCTAGCATGAAGACATTTTTCAAGGTACCCTGATTGGAATGGATTCTGTGCGCATGCTAGGATCAACCATGAATGGGTAATTTTCTGACATAAGTAGCATTATCAGAAGCTCGCGTGCATGCGAAAAGCTTGAAAATCACCCTTTGATAGTCTCATCTCTCCCCGCTGTTCTATCTGCGCATTGCATGATGAGCACAACATGAAACGGCGAAAATTTGAGTTTTGCGACGCTTCTTGGCCGCGTTTCTGAGATAATGTGCCATCCTTTTGATCGGTGAGAAGGATTCGGGTCTGATAAGCCTTCCGCTCACACAGAACGGTATCCCACAAGCCAAAAGAGTCAAACCCTCGATGAAATAAAAAAAGGTGGGTCGGCAAAATAGAGACAGCCTTCGGACTTAATTTACTGCAGAATGACAAGCAGACACACATGATATTGACTATAAAGAGAAAGTGGGGGTGTTTAGCGGCTTATTAAAGGTGAACGGTCGCTTTAAAAATTGTCACGCAGGAGCTTTGCGAGAGAAAGGCTAGCTGCAAAAAGCTCGGCTTTAATATCTCTCAAATGATCCGTCGGTAGCCAACGTGGTGTGCCGTCTTTCCCGATTCTCATAAAGAGCGCTACGTTATGGATCGGGAACACAAAAGAAAATGAAGAAAGCGGCAAGCGCCACTGAGATATGGCTCCTTTTTATTAGCTTTCTTTTTCTACTCTTTGTCGGTGTCGCTACATCGGGCCTATCTCCGCCTTGACTTTCTTGAGGAAGAAAGGAATATTTTGTCAATACAAATGAGTCTCCGACTGAAAAGGTGTGTGTCGCCTGTACTGACATTCTTATGCTTTTTTTTTTTTTTTTGACAAACTTAGATGAATTCACTTTAGCTGCTCAGGTGTCTCCAAAAAATTAAGAATTTCAAAGAATATGAATTCAATTTAATATTAAACTTAATTTTATTTAATGAAATTGCAACCAAAAACCTGAAAAATATTGTTTTCTTAATTTAAAAACCATTTCTGATTTGAAAAAATCTCGCTTTCTTTTACAAAAACCAACAGTTTTTGCGGCTTATCCCCATACAAATTGCAATGGTTATATAGCATATTACATTTCAAATTAAATCTTAAACTTACAGTAAATCAACTTTAATAAACTTAAAATTAAATATTAAACATGTTTTTTTAATAAAATTGCAACCAAAAACCATAAACATATATTGTTTTATTGGTTTGGAGACAGTTTCTTGGTTTATTGTATAAAACCACCCTTTTTTTTTGCGTTTTATATAAATTATAAATAATATATAATATATAAATTGCTTCAAAATTGGAGTGTGTGTATATATATATATATATATATATATATATATATATATATATATATATATATATATATATATATATATATATATGTATATATATATATATATATATATATATATATATATATATGTATATATATATATATATATATATATATATATATATATATATATATATATATATATATATATATATATATATATTTATATATATCACATCATCATTTCAAACAGGATGTTATACAAATTTTAATTGTAAAAAATACATTTATAACTGATATGCAGAGGTAAAAATTTCACATGGCAATTAAGTTATTTTATGTTTTTCATCCCCCCAAAATGAAAACCCACGGTTTATGCACTGTATAAAGCGCACCAGATTATAAGGTGCATAGTCAACTTTTGAGAAAATTGACGGCTTTTAGTTGCGCCTTATAGTGCGGAGATTTTTAGGTACTCCATAGAGCTGACAATCTTTTTTTTTTTTTTTTAACTTTAGCCATTTGATTTTTTTAACGCTCCGTCGATGAGATGTTAATCAGCTCCACTGTCTTATTTTTGATGAGTTACCCCGAGGACGGAACAGCCCCCCCCCCCCCCCCCCATATTTTGTAGCTTTAAAAAATAGATGAGATGCTTTCTGAAGCATGCCCTTGTGCTCATGCATGCGCGTCACTGCCTCCACCTCAGACCATTAACCAGACGGCGGAATGAAATGTAGGACTGCCCCCCCCCCCCCCAAAAAAAAAAGAAAAAAAAGAAGAAGCAATTACAGGGAGAACAAATATTAATGGGAGTTAAGAAGTGACGAACAAACCCAATTATGGCATTAGCAAGGCAATTTGGAGGAGCTCTGCAGGAAGAGCGAATCCTGTTGAAATGTACCAGCGGTCTCTCTGCATTAACAATGACATTAATTCCCCTGAATCACAGCGTGGGAGAAGAATGAAGAAAATATATCTATTAAGTTCCGTTATAAAGAGCGCCAGACACATTCCGTGTCTAATGAGATGGAAACGGAGGATGCGCGGGCCCGCAGTCTTGTCTTACTTACCAAACGGGCTGTAAAGTCTTAAGTTGAAATGCTTCGATTGTACCATTGTACTCATGGATTCTCAATACGGGAACAAAAAGTTAAGTACGGTAGATCTTGGGTCGTTCGTGCACAGGGCTGGCTTCGGGAAGTCTACTTGAAAGAGAATAAAAGGGCAAGCAGCCGGATGAATTATTTATCGTTTAAGACTGAAATCGCAATCTCAGACGATGGGATTTTGAGGTAGACAAAGCTGTGTGCGCGCACTGGTCCGTGGATCAGCTGCTACCCCAAATCATGATGTTTTGGAACTGATTTAGTTTATTGTTTAACAGTTCATTCATTTGTGCTTTGTTTGGCTTGATCTTTGTTTTTGGCGCCGCCTCTGGCCGCTGTTGATATTACATTTTGAAGTGAGGAAGGACGGCGTTGCTTTAGGCGAGGGCTTACACACGCGTTGTTCTGTCCCTCTGCGAAATCTGGCTCGCTATCTGTAAGTTGTACTTTATTTGTGAGACTGTTGTCATTTATGAGAACAATTATGATATATTTCATTTATGCCAGGTATTTCCCTTTGGTGTATGTTAGCGTATGTACTCATTTGCATGTAATTAATGTTTTGTATTGAAATGAATAGCGCAAGTATGTAATGTCCGTGTTGTATCTGTGGCAACACTGTCATCCAATGGTCACAGTTATCACTACCGTGCTCAATTGGCTTAATATTAGATAAGCGCTAGTCAAGGATGTCAGCTACCCCCCCATAAATAACCGTATTTGATGAGAATTTTATTATTTATTATGTGTATTCCTATTTTAAAAAAATTAGAATTCTCATCCACGGCACTGAAAAAGTTCTATTATTGATTACTTACAGTTTCTCTTCACGTGGCTCTTCACGTGACACACACACACACACACACACACACACACACACATACACACACACACACACACACACACACACACACTCACACACTATTTGAGAAGCGCTGCTTTAGCCTAACATTTGAAAAACAAAGGAAGAAGATATGAGTACCTGGAATGTCTTGAATACCTGGACACTTACTGTAAATGGAAAATGTAAAAAAAACAACCAAAAAAATCACTCATTGACTCGTAGTACCGGAAAAATCACAATTAATTTCCCCCCTAAATCCTTCCGCCCTAGCATGTAGGACGAAAGATGAAGTCAAGGGACTGAGGTACATCTTCATTTGCCCCATCAATTTGCACGCTACTGCCATGTGCTCCCACGGGAGGCGGCGGGTCTTGAGCGGCTGGCCAATCAGCGGCTAGCCCAGGCCAGTTGAAAGCGCTTCTGGCACGGCCAGAGCGACCCGGCTCCAACCAATCAGTTAAAGGCTGGCTTGAAAAGAGGGCCGTGTTTGGATCGGCCAGTGACTCCTGCTGCCAATAAGAGTCCAGAGGGGAGTCGGGGCGCTTCCGAGCGAGCTGCCAGTCGGGTCAGAGTGCTTGATGCTTGTTTAGCGAGAGGCCGAGCAACAGCGTGCGGCCTTTGTACTGGCGGGCCGCCTCTAATGGGACTGTCACCTTCTAACTGTCCAACCGGGAATACTCTTAGTGACTGGGAGGTTGTTTTTTTTTTTTTTTTTTTTACATCTTTATTCTCTATTCAAGCACATTGTTTGGATCAATTCGACGATTCCAGATCTTATTTATCACAGCTACTGGATGTGTTTGGAAATCCACAATCCAACACGAGTTTGCATGTTGTCCCCGTGCCCTCGCAGGCAGTCTGACTTCCTCCCACTTTCCAAAAACATACAGTACATGGACGATTTATTGGACAAAATTTTTAAATTTTTCTTAACTGTGATTACGTGTGTCAACGGTTTTTCATCTTTGTGTGCCCTGCGATTGGCCAGAAATCAGTTCAGGCCTACTACCCGAAGACAGTTGGGATAGACACCATCAAGACAGCAAGGATTAATGGCTAAAAAAAAAAAAAAAAGGATGGATGGCTGAGTATGGATGGCTGAGAAATCCTATGACTCCTAGGCCTTGACTACAAGTTTGAACCCAAATAATTCTCTCGTCTTTGTGTGTAAAACAAATAAAGCTTTATGAATTTACAAAAAAATACCATAATTCCCCAATTATAAGACACACATTTTTTTTTTAAATGGAGGCCGAAAGTATGTGTGCATCCTAGTACAAACGGTAACTTAGTTACAGTTACAATGTCTGTTGCAGCTAACAGTAGCGAGCAGAATGAACCAACGTCCCAGTCCATCCTTCTCACGCAGAAATATTATAAAACGGAGAAGTTGTGATGTCAACAGTTAATTCAATTAAAATTGGCATAGTGACGTATGGCGCTCTGTGCACCAGTGAGAGAACACGGAAAAGAGCTCCATTTCACTCGTTTATTAATTGCGGTCTTTTAGCATATACTCACAATCATAAACTCGGTGGAAAATGGATAGTGCGCAACTTCAGGTATTTACGGAAAACTGAACTCAAGCTGCATTGCCAGGATAAAGAAAAACAACTGCTTGGAGCGCCTTCCATGTTACACCGGCGCAGCGTTCACAGACCGCTTACAATGTTGGAAATCTGAAAACACAATTAACCGGTGCACCTATAGCGCGCCCACTCAATGCCCACTCAAACACAATTTAGCAACAATTTGCTTCATTTTCCAATGAATTTGCTCTTAATTTGAAAAGCCAAATATACAATTTGTCACTTCTTTTAAACCCAGGTAAAATATCACCAAGTGCCTTCACGTACCTCCATTTGAGAACCGCTGTTTATTAAGCTTGGAAATTAGTAGTTCATCCACAACACTACATTTTTGTTGAAATAATGATTTGTCTATAGAGGTAATTTTGCTAACAAATGCCATGCCGTGTTTGTTTACACTTGGAAAAAATGCTAATTGTTCATCCGAGAGTATTCATGCATTTGTGTCAATACAACCAAATTAAAGGAAGCAATCCAGCTGACCTTACTCGGACTCAACATTTGTGAATTTGATTTTCCATTTCTCAATGTCTAAAAAGACCTTTTATTTTTGAAGCGCTTGAGTCGATTGCTCTTCTGAGAATTGCTCATTATGGCTTGCGAGCGGAGTGAAAATCTCATGCTGTTAATTTGCAGCATCACGAGATGTCTTTTGATGACTTGTTAGCTGATGTATACAAGCCGGTCGATGAATATGTAATAGTCTGATTTTTTTTTCAAAAACGAGAAGCTTCACAGAGTCTTTCAAGGTGAGGATTTTCCCTTTAAAGCAAAAATTCAGTCCGAATTCTCAGAATTTACACTTTCACATCAAAGGGAAAGCATTAAAGAAGACACTAGGGAGCTGAAATTCCACCCAGGTGGCAACCACAAGTCAAAGTTCAACATGGCATGACCACTTTATTATAACATTAGCAGGAGTGTGTTTCACCTTGGCTAGAAGAAAATGACCCAAAATGGTCAAAATATTGTAAAAGCGATAAAGTGAGAAACTTCAGCCCTTTTCAATATTTTGACCATCAATTGAATAAAGTGAGAATTCCAAGAATAAAGTCAGAACCTAGAGCATTCCCATTTTAAAGTGGAAATTCTGAGCATTCCTATTGTGGGAATTGTGAATAAATTCAGAATTCTGAGAATTAAGTCAAAATTCATTTAAAATTCAGACATCAATGTGGGATACCTGAGAAAAAAGTTACAATCTTCACTTTAAGAATCTGAATTCTGACTTTAAGGAAGAAGTTCTGAGGATTAAGTCAGAATTTTTACTTTAAAAATCAGAATTTTGACTTCAAGGTAGGGCGAGATAAAAGCGAAAATCCTGCCAAACTTTTTTTTCCCCTTCTTGCACAAATCCTCTCCTGAAGCTGATCAAGATTGATGCGCACTACTTTTTTTAAGTGTTGAAAAAGAGGTCATGAATGGTTTTTGGTTCATCTTTTTCACAAAAGTCAAGTAGCGTACATCGAAGCACGTAAGTTACCCCGCGTCAAACGTGCTCTCCGCTTGTGACTGAAACGGCGTCAGTTTGGTTTTCATGTTGAAGATGATAGTTTGTTGACATTTGCTTTCAAGGTTGGAATCAGGACAGGACCCGATTTCCATTTTCTGCCGTCTCGCGCCGTCCCGGAACGTTCATGCTGACTCATCCAGACTAACAAGGTTTCCAGGAATAGTTGCTCTGATTTTCTCATCACGGGGACACGCTCCCTCATCCGTTTCCTCTACTGCGGATTTGAATAATTCACCTGTCACCTGATGGCGTAGCTTGGGAAGTAGTCCAAAGAATGGGGGCATTTTGCTTCTTGAATGTACAGTCCCTGCTTTGTACAAACAAATACACAATTGTGACGCAGAAACAGTGTAATTACCAAAATATTTTTTTTCCAAAAAAATAAAAATGTACACAAATTACATTGATTCAATTTGTCATATAACTGAATGACAAATTCTATTCATTTCAATCCAAAATCTTAATTAGATGCAAATGAGTACGTAATATATGCAAACGTTTTGCATTGATAACATATACCAAAGGGAAATACTTTGCACAAATGAAAATGCTAAACTAGGCAGCACTATAACATGCTAACATTAGCTAGCATGTTATCCACAGTCTCAAGTTGTTGGATCAACAAATATGACAACATTTGGGTCTATAATCATAATTGACAACATTCTTGCAAAGAAAGAACAACTTACAGACACTCGTGGGTCAGAAGCCGCACCGTACTTCCTCACTACCAAATGTAATACCACCAGTGGCCACATGCGGCGCCAAAAAACAAAGCCAAACAAAGCACAGATGAATGAACTGTTAAAAGATAAACTAAATCAGCCATTATTTCAGGTGCACCCCATGATGCCCAGTACCAGTTGATCCACAGACCATTTCGTTGGGGATCTCTGCTATAAGTGAGAACGGAAAGAATAATTTTTTTTATATCGGCTGTTTTCTTACTTAACATGAATTACCACAATCAGTTGACTGTCAGCAGCCAGTTCTAGCTAACAGTAGCTCAAGTTAGCTGAGGTTGTTATGGAATTATAAGAAGCGAGCACACCGAACCACCGTTTGAGTCCATCCTTGTTCACACACAGGAATATTACGACAACGGAGAGGATCATGTCAAAATTATGATCCCTCCAGCCGATTCACTTAAGAGTGGCAAGGTGTGTGCACCGGTTAGAGAACACGGAAAAGTATCCCATTTATTAATTGCCACCTTTTTGGCAGATACACTCTAATCTAATCTATATCTAATGGAACATGGTAGATACCTAACCTTGGGTACTTATTACAAAAAAAACTCCCTGGCTGCTCACTGTGAGAAATATGAAATAATTTACTGTAAATTTACATGCAACAAATACATAACTTACAAATATGAACACAAGAAATGAAGTGTTTAGAAAGATGAGATTTCTTCTGTTTTGCGATGCTTTGTTATAATTAAGGGTGCGTCTTATACACAGGCGTGCCTTATATTTGAAGAATTACGGTAATTTGCCTATTAATTGGTAATTGAACGCCTCAAACAAATATAGCCCAATATACGTTATTAGTGATTGCTTTTTTGAATAACATTTGTGAACAAACACATATAATTGACAACTGTATAACTGAAACAAATGTGATTTCATTCATTATGATTTTTAAAATAAACCGATTTATTTGTTTGTTTGTTTTTTTTACTTGGACAACATACAAGGAATATTGATCGGTCAGCCACATGAACCGAGCTTTGAGGTCCACAAGCGGATTTAGCCTTAGCGTTAGCATTTAGCTTGGTCGCGCTACTGCTTCGCGTAGGTAAGATGGAATCGGATGTGGAGTTGCAGAGGGACTTGAGGCTTGAGCTTGCACAGTGATTTGATTTGTTACCCGAGGGTTCGGGCACTGGGGAATCTTTCAAAGTGTAACGTTACTCCCATGTTGCCTTTTTCCATTAAATTCATCCGTCTTGCCATCCAGCCATAGATCATATATGGCAATTATCTTACGCAAAGAGTAGCTGGTTACAATTATAGTCTGTCACAGGCGCAATTATGTGCACTCACTTGTGCTTTGAAAGGTATTGTAGACCTCCCCCTTCCAACACACGCAGAAAAAAAACAGGTTTGAAAGACAACATTGTACTTAAGGCTAAAAAAAAACAAACCTCCCAGCCAACACATGGGAAAGACTTCTTCACATATCCATCTTGGAAATGGCGGATATAAACTGACTGAAATGGGGTCTTTGGATGCAAAGTGTTATCCTTGAAATCCTGTTCAGTTCATTACTGCTAAAAATAACGCAATCCTGAATGATTAATTGTTCGATTACTCTTTTGACTACCAATAGTAATGTGAAGAATAAGAAGACAACGAAGACAAATAGGGCGAAAAAAAAGAAAAAAATGTACATGTGTATGTGTGTGTGTATATATGTTTAAACTAAATATGTATGTATCTATTTGTTTGTATTTGATACATGCGGCATCCACTTCAACCTGTGGGCCTGGAAGGGGGTTCCTCCCACCTGTGGTCCCTTCTGAAGGTTTCTGATTTTCCCCAAATTGATGTTATTGAGTTTTTCCTTGTAGTGTACCTTATACGAAAAAGATGTCTCTGTATGACTTCTTATATATATATATATATATATATATATATATATATATATATATATATATATATATATATATATATATATATATATATATATATATATATATATATATATATATATATATATATATATATATATATATATATATATATATATATATATATATATATATATATATATATGTGCACATTCAGCAAACTCACACTCCTGTCCCAATAATAATCTCTCCCTAAAATGTTCACGACAGCGGCTGGATGGAGGCAAAAATAGAATGTTGACAAAGAAGCCAGCAGGGGCTAATTCGACTCCAACATTTATTTCTCCAGATGAGAACGGGAATAAAGGAGTTGCCATTTCCTTGTGAGCGCAGCCCATTCGGGCTCCTTCCCTGGCACTCCATCTCGCGTGTGTTTTCTCGAGCTTTAGTGGAAAATCTGCCCTCATGCCAACACTCTTGGGAAAGGCGATTTCTGTAATGCGGCAATGTAAGCCTCGCTGTACAAATGGGCGTGAGGGACTTTGTACGGATATCCGTTTGTGTGTGCGTGCGTGCTTGAAATGCCAGCGGAAAAGCCGCGTGTCTGTGTGGGTGACTGATAAGCGACGACCGGCGAGGAGAGTTTTCAACAGCGGCATTATGCTTTCCACTCAAACTTTTCTTATTTCAACATTGCCTACAATCGCAAGCGGGTCACGGAATTGCTTTCGGAATGTTAAAATGCTTCAATTGTCATTATATCGCTATTGTCAGAGAAATATACATATTTTATTATCAGAAAGCCCAAATATGCAAGCTGACCGTAGATTTCAGACTTTTTTCTCATGATTTGAGCCCTGCGGCTTATGGTTAAGCCCTGTAAATCTGCAGTTTTTTTTGTAGCCAACAGAGGGCAGTCCACCAGTAGAGCAAATGTGTGTAGCTGTTCAAGGTTTAAAATTTTTATAACACCCTGTTTTAAATTTATTTATTTGAAAGTTATATACTCTAATTTTGAAGCAATTCATAAGGGGACAAGGCGCAAAAAAACACATTCTTTTGCAAAACAAATTGCGATTTTGTCAAATAAATCCAGAACCTGTTTTTAAATCAAATATTTTTAGATAAACATCAACATTTTTAGTAAATTGACACTCACTCTGACAAGCATATGAGGAAAGGGTCCTCGGGAATTCTCAGGTACGTTAATGGGCGGTATGACCCAGTCTCGCTTCTGTCTTCTCAGGCTGTTTCCATAGGAATTTCTCTGATGCTTTCGGGGAAACTTGATGACTCGCGGTTGGGAATCCAAGACTCTTGATAGCATTTCATCGATGCTAACCTGCAGAAAAACACAAACATGTTGAATATTACACATATTCCTCTTTAAAGGGGGTGCAATTTTGGCAAGGAAATCACAACATTGTTTTGAATGACTTACTCCTTGTGAAGATTTTCTTTAATCAAGTATCAACCGACCAGCTCAAATCATTCTTGGATTTAAAAGAACAAAATTTAAAAACAAATTATTTCTGATGTCTGGCAAAAAAATTGCGCCATTCATAGCAATATGCTTCGTTTTAACATTGAGTCATTACGCTAAATCGCTTCATACTCCAATTAATTTGCTCTTCATTTGAAAATTATATATTGTTTCACTCATGGGATTAAAAAACATTATATTAAAGTTTAATTTCTGGCTCACCAATGATGTTGTGTACCCATACAGTACATTTATTTGGAAAAAATGTGATTGTATCCGCTGTGTTCAAAGAAAGCTTAAAAAAATGTTATTAAATCATTTGATAAGAACCTGTCGAAATTTCAGAAATCAACAGATGTGTTTGTGTGTGTGTATTTAAATGCATTGCAATCCTACCTGTCTGTCTGTCTGTCTGTCTATCTATCTATCTATCTATCTATCTATCTATCTATCTATCTATCTATCTATCTATCTATCTATCTATCTATCTATCTATCTATCTATCTAGTTTGGTAGCTGGCTAGTTCAGTAACTCACTAGTTTGGTAGCTAGCTAGCTAGTTTATCAATCTCGATATTTTTTATTTTTGTCATACATCTGTTCAATATATCAGTCAATGAATACAGTAGAAAACGTAACAAATAAAGACCACATTTTGCAAAGGAAAGCAAAGTTGCCTCAGATTCCAATGAATTTTCTCTTATCACCATGTTTTTTCGCTTACTGCTCTTGTCTATGCATTAAAAAGTATTGTATATTAAATTGATGATACTTGCAGAATCCCTGTGTAAATATGACATACCCCTCAAAGTGCCTTCATGTACCCCAGAGATACTCATACCCGCATTTGAGAACGTAATAATAATAATAATAATAATAATAATAATAATAATAATAATAATAATAATAATAATAAAAATAAAATAAATTATTAAAAAATCATCCATACTTATTTATGCGAGCTGCAAAGTATTTTATGAGGTAACACAACTTAAGCAGCTTCAGTGTTAAACACTGCTTTTTTCAAAGATTTTTCAGCCAGACAACATTATCCGCGCATGTCTTTGTCCTCGGTGTCACTACGAAACCCAGTAAACAATATGACATTTTCCTGTCAGCGTATCATCAGATAAAATGGATATTGATTCAATACTGCTTCAATAACAAAGGGAGCAAGGATAGGAGACAGCTTTTCAATTTGATTGTTTATAAATTGCTGAATGGATTTACAGTCTTACTTTGTCTCCGTATTTCTCAAGGTAGTGGAATAATTTTCTGACAATTGGTGATTTGTGTGTTAGCCAGTGTATTAAATTACTTTTATATTACATTTTCAGTTCACTTTATTGATGATAATATAGCCTGGATGTCCTTTTTTCTTTTTCCCTTGTTAGTTATATGTCCCTTTTTGCTGACTGGATGTACAGTCTTTGTGTCTGTTTCTGAACGTCGCAGGATAATTTACTAATATTCAATGTTTTGTATGTTCGTCAGTATCAAATTTCATCTTGCATTTTGTGTTAACTTTATTGATGATAATAAAGGCCAGGATGTATTTCTTTTTCTTAGCCAAGTTTATTTATACTGCTCTTTTTGGCTGAATGGATGTACAGTCTTACTTTGTCTTAGTTTCTTTGAATGTAGCGGAATAATTTACTAATATTGGATGTTTTGTGTGTTTGTCGGTGTATTAAATTACATGTTACATTTTAAATTCACTTTATTGATGTTAATATATAGCTCAGATTCAATTTTTTGAGGCCGCTGTTAGTTACACAGCCCCCCCCCCATCCAAATGAGAAATGGGGTTTAGAGAGATGGGAGCATGTTTTTTTTTTTTTTTTTTGTGATCTATGGTGTTTCCCCTTGTAAAAGGGTTGTATTTCTGTAATCCACCTAATCCTATTGTTGACTTTCAGAACACACACATGCACGCACATGTACACACGCAAGCAGGCGCAGAGAGGTTGTAACCTGGAACACAGGAGAAATCCTTCAGCTAATCCCAACAGGACACACCAACATAATCGTTATATATATGTCATTCAGGAGAAAACACGGCAAGTACACGAAGCCAAGCGATAGGCCACATGTGCAAATACTGTGATACCCCACGCAGCGTTCGGGGGGTTTCTGTTTATTTTTAGAAGCGCTACGAGACATACGGGACAATACGCCGCCTGCCATTGTGTTGTGATCAAGGTCGAACGTTGTGAGGAAGTCAGCCAATCCTTCAAAATAAAATGTCCATATGGTATAGGTAACATGACACGGATGGCCTTCGTATGCTTTTATTTTGAAGTTCCTCCCGGAAACATAGTCAGGACAATCCCTGCAGGGGTGTCAAACATATGGCCCGCGGGCTGGTTTTGACCCTAAATGGGTGTCATCTGGTCCGCCAGGTGACTTTGTAATTTAAAGTTTATAAACGAGCTGATTTTTTTTTTTTTCAATAAATGACATTTTTTTTATGTTTACTAAGAATGTTCATGTTTTATGATTAATATGGATGTTTTGCCTGTTCTATTTTGGACAGCAAAAAATAATAATGAATCTAAAGTTGTTGTTTTAAAGTTATATAAATAAACCATGATTTTATTAGTCTGGCCCGCACCCTTGATCCATAGTAAATAAAACGAAGCCACTGCTCTATCTGACTGTTCCTTGACTTTTCCTATCCCAGGAAAAACGATCCAGCTTGACCAGAAACAAAGGAGACCCAAAATTTAAAACAATGAATACAGTTAAGTTTTTCTCTGCACAATAATACAGTAACAATAGAGAGCAGGCCTGGATACACAATTAAAAAAATAAAAATAACCAGAAAGTGGGGTTCGAGGCAGTACTAAAAACAAACAAACAAACAAACAAACAAACAAACAAACAAAAATCAAAGTAACCAGAGAGCAGGACTGGATGCAGAACTAAAAAATCCAAACTAACAACAGAGCCTGGATGCAGAACACAAATGTATGTACAAAATAACCAAAGCGATTAAGGCTGGATGCAGAACTCACACTATAAAAAAAAAAAAAGAAAACAGATTTTCTGACAAAGTATCATTGATGACATCAAGAACCCATCCAAAAACACAGTCACTGCCAGTCACAACAAACATACTCAACAGCCTAATCAGGCATTAGTCACTATTAACTCATTCACTGCCAGTGGCGGCTATGGACGTCAAAGACACTCTTACTGGTCTGAGATGACTTATTCACTGCTAGACCAATGCTAGACCAATACAAGCTCATCTTTGAAGTCTACAAAATGTGTTAAGTGGAATGTGAGGCAAATTTTAGTCTATTGATTGTCCCCTTGAGATTTCAGCACGTGCGTCGGTCAGTGTGTTGATTTCAGAACGGACAAGCATGGAGTCAGCAGTCAAGTGCAGACATGCGTAATTGCATCTCCAAGTGTTTCTTGTCTACTTGTAAACAACACTGAGTGTGGGCATATTGGGCTGTGTACATATGATTTGACTGTGTGTGAGTCTGTGTGCTTTTGAGCACACGCCATCCAGCCAGTTAGTGTGAAGGGCTTGAAAAAGCCAGGGGCGGGCAGGGCCAGCTGGCAGCTCTGTGCTGCCGGCGATGCTGCGCATTGTGCGGGACGTTCTACAGGCTAGAAGACCCTCAAGCTTTGGAGCTGACATCTGGAAGTTTTCTGTCTGACAAACAAGGAGGACAATGCCACATCCGCTTCCCTCTGTGCAATCATTTATATATATATATATATATATATATATATATATATATATATATATATATATATATATATATATATATATATATATATATATATATATATATATATATATATATATATATATATATATATATATATATATATATATATATATATATATATATATATATATATATATAGCGAGAGAGAGAGAGAGAGAGAGATTTATTAATTAAAGGTTTATTAAATAAAAGGCACACGACTAGCATGGAACAAAAAATCCAAAAGTGCCAAAGTACGACCGAAATCACAAAGTGTAAATCAAAGTGAGACAAAAAGTGTTGAGTCTTGCAAGGCAACGGGGAGAGGAGTCAGCAGGAGAATGAATAGAAAACAAAGTAACAACAAAAATGGTCAAACGTGGAGAAAAGGTCAAAAGATAAAGTACAAACCAAAATTCACTTTCAAACTCGCAGAAGTTGTAACCCACTCCCACTCAGAATTCATAATCCACTCACCATTGATGCCCGCGTCCTGTAGTAGTGCCCCTTAAAAGTGTGTTACATTTGGAGAATTATGGTAGTTCATATATATATATATATATATATATATATATATATATATATATATATATATATATATATATATATATATATATATATATATATATATATATATATATATATATATATATATATATGGATACTAAGTTTTGTCGTTCCCCGCTTTACGTCATCAACAGCAATTACAAATTTCAAACCGGGCGGTCAGTGTGCATTTAGTGCGTATGCGAGCCGCACCATTGGTCGGCGTCACAAGGTGACATTAACACATACAAACCGAACGCGCAGCCGTTTAGCGCTACAGACTTTGTTACTCCGTGACCTATGAACCAACAGGTCCAAAACGTCTTCCCAGGTGCCAGCTCCGTTTGTAATCTAACTTGAACAGGTGAAAGTGCCTTGAACAGAGTGTGGTAAAAATGCAAATGAAATAAGCGCTAAAACACGTTCCGGGAGCCAGTGGGCTTCAGATCCGCCGGCGCATAACTAATAGGCTCTAAGCCGGTGGAGAAAGTGAGCCGCCGTGCCATGAAATCAGGATGGGTTGGAGAGCACTCATTGAGAGGCCCTACCTGTGTGGGGTGCGATAGCATTTTGCGCATAAACGCAGCGGAAAGACTCAAAGGCCAAAGATGCCGCATTAAGCACTGGAAAATGAACATTCCAGGTGAGCTCTTTTCTTTGACTAAAACAGGTGAGCGAGCGTTATTAAAAGCAAATGAATGCGCTCTCAAGATAGCAACACAAGAAAGCTCTGATGAAAGATAAATCGAGCATGTAATTGGCATCGCGTCTCGGTGCACTTAACAAAACGAACTAGCTTAGCCTGTCATCGAGCTACTTCTGTAGCCAGTTGATGCGCCGTTGGACTTTCTTTTCATTTCTCTTATTTCTTACGGTATGATGTCTCTTATCTATGTTCAGTAAATATTCTCTAATAAGGAATCCTATTTGGGTTGTCCGATCTTTCCTTATAATGGAATTTCCGTATGTGGGAAACAACGGTACACGTCCTGTATTTTAACAAAATACAGTTCATGTGTAACGCGAGCAATAAAATGCATAAATATACTGTTCAAAACCTATTTATTAACCAAAAACTACATGTACTATATTTGACTCGGAAAATGCAAAAACATGGTCCAAAAGATGCACTGTTTATAAAATGAGGCTTATAGAGTACAGTACTGTACTTAACTTCTGTGTTGTACACTGTATTTTATTTTTAATGTTGAGTTTTGGCCATCTTGGGAAAAAAAACATGAGTGTTTTGGCTTCATTTAGTAGTTTGGCTTCATTTCGTGCTTTATGAAAATGTTTTTCTGCGTATCATGCAGTTGTGTTGCTAATTGCAAGTAACTGTCCCGTTGAATGTCTGCTGATTCTTGTGCGTGGAACAAGAAGCAATTTCCTCTGAGAAGGTAAATTGCCAGTTATACTAAGCAAGAATGAATGGAGTCTTTCCGACTCCCAAACGTTTCGTTTTCGTGCGTCGTTTTCGTTTTCGTTTTACAATAAAGATTCACTTACACGCCACTTGCTTGTGTTTGCCTAGAGCGGTACCCCGAATAGGTTCTGCATTCTGGATACCGGAAGTTCGGGTGCAGAGAATTGATCGTTAATGTAAAATAATCGTAGAAAATTTAACACGTAGATTTTTTTCTTCCGGGTTCGGGAATTTCCGTTCGACAGAGAACCGTGGTTAGAAATACTTACTGTACCTTTTTTTCTGCATTATAAGGCACACCTTCGATTTTCTCAAAAGCTGATGGTGCGCCTTATAATTTCCCAATTTTATCCTTGCATTTTTTTTTGCTTTGACATTTTTTATAACACCCTGTTTGAACTGTTTATATGCTATATATGCTCCAATTTTGTAGCAATTTATATAGGGACACGGCAGAAAAACGAAATCCGTGACAACCTTGTCTATAAAGGATACGAAAGCAAAGAAACAAGCAATACTTGGGTACCTTTGTTAGTGGTAAAGGATGGGGATGTCCGGCTGGCGCTAGCTTAACGGTGGTCTCCCAGATGTGCGGGTCAAAGAGCTCCCGCGCAGTCACCATGAACTGGACGGGTTCCGAAATGTTAGCAAACTCCTGCTCGGCGTACACGGCCCCGTCGGGCCCGACGCCGAAGTTGGGGTCGCTACTAACAAAGCCCACCTCTCTGCTTCGCTGGCAGTCGTCAAACTTCACTGCGGAAAAAAAAAAAAAGCAGAGAGAAAGCGGTTACAGAATGAAAGAACATCAAAGTGAGATTTACTTCATGAGGGTTTGGCAAATCCTTGACACATTTTAAGATTAACCTGCGCCCATCAAAACGTATCTTGAAATATCTCATCCCTTTAGTTGTCACTTCTGATTCCTCACTTTGACATCTGTGGCAAAATGAACTGCTTATCTTTTTTCCGCAAGCACATACACAGGGGAGCCTAATTCTCTTTTGTATCATTCTTCTTTCCAAACTAGACAGATAGCGATGTCAAAACAGAGTTTCTCTCAGCTTCTCCAGGGAGAGCATGAAGAGTAGGTCCAAAGGATATTAGGATGACTGCAACCGAGTCTTGACTGCCAAGCGTGATGGTGTCATGTTTGTTTGAGGCACATGGGACCATCTTTTCTGTTGTTGTTGTCTTCTATCAGCGTTCATCTTTTCACTTGACGTGGACTTTCTTAGGGATTCCCGTACGGGTGCGGCTATCGAATGTTTTGGGATGGGACAACCTAGAGAAAATCCTCGTACCGAATTTTTCCGACGATGAGCCGCAACTTTTTTCTCATGATTTGAGCCCTGCGGCTTATAGCCCGGTGCAGTTTATCTCCAGTTGTTTTCCACCTGTAGCACCTCCTGCTGTCCATAGTGAAAAACGGTCTAAACATGACACATTATCCCTTTAAGCTACATTTTGAACTTATCCAGAAGACGTGTTTTTGCACTCTTAAAACCATTAGAAAAAAAGTCTAGGTTTTCTTATGAAGAAATAAAAATTTTGGTTTCAAACAAAATATAACGCTTAATTTTTCATATTTTTTTTCTCGTATTTGGTCTGTCAATTTTTGAAAAATGCAAGACTGGCCGCCATTGGCCCCGGTCCGCAGTTCGGACACCCCCGCCTCAGCCCTTATCAATGACATCATCCCCTCATTCTCTCAAATCGTGCCTGAGTAAATCTTTCGTAAATATTGCAAACGTACACAAGCATGAGAGATGATGGGCGCAGATATTCTCGTGACATCCGACACGAATAAGCCATTACCAAAAGCCGAACAGGGAACAAAATGACAGCATCAGACAGACGCCAGTTTCATCCTTGTTGCCAAATTTTATCAACGCTCAATGCATCATCATCCCATGATTCACAGCGTGGCGAGAATAAACGATGGCTGTTTTTGGGCACGTCTGCCTTGTTAAGACACACCAACAGCAAGTTGAAACGCGTGTGCTGTGATCATATCTCAAACTCCGGCCGCTGATAAAAAGACAAATTGATTTCATAAATCACCCTGGCAATGGAGTTACCGTTATGAGCGATGGCAGGGTGATTTTTCAAAAATCCGGTCTGAAGAATTATACGCAGCCAGCTTTTTTTTTTCTTTTTTATATCAAGTCATCTGTTTAATTTATTGCTCAGCTTCCTGTCAAAAGTAGCTTCCAAACAACAAGCTAATAAAGCAAAATCTTCCCCTTTGCATCAAACAAAATGACGCCGCTTGTTTTCGCCGCCTGAGTAGTCGCGCACGAAATGAAACGGAGGTAAACACGCCGCCGACAATGTGCGCATCTGTCTTTGTTGGCAAATGGCGTCCATATTTGTATTAAAACAAGCCGGCCTATTGAACAGTGTCCTTACGGGAGAGAAAAGCTTTGTGTGAAATTATCACTTGGCTTTTATGCGGCGCACAAAAGCGGAAGGTGATTTAACAACAGGTTGCGACGAGATAACAAAGACCTGCTTCAAATTGGCCGCAGATTAATTGTGATGGCAGGCATGCATTATGTAAATGGCTTCAATTTACTTGAACCGAGCAGGCTAATTGTTGTCACTCACACAGGTCTCTTGTGGTACAGCTGGAGCAGTGACACGTGCCGCTTTTACATGTGTGTTTATGCTCCAAAGTGCGTGTGTGCGTTCGGCGATGCGCGTGGGAGTTTGTTCAGAGTTCATTGAGTTTAAGAAACTGAGCAGGAGCGCAGCTATTTTTTTTTCTAGTCATAATTCTTTGCAGTAGATGCTCCCGTTCTTAGTCCTGGTTTCAGGTTTCTTGTTGATAAGAGAATTTTGGAAATTCAGAACAAATTTGCTATTCTTTCGCTGATCGGTTCTTCGCCAAGAAATGAAGGATATAATTTTTTTTAAAGTTGATGTTTTTATCATTTCCTAATTACAGATGTTTTTTAGTTCAACCTCTGCAATACTTTGTTTTACTTGTAGTGTATGTCCATCCATCCATCCATCCATCCATCCATTTTCTAGAGGTGGATTCTCCCACCTGTGGTCTCTTCTGAAGGTTTCTGATTTTCCCCAAATTGGGGTTTTTGAGTTTTTCCTACCCTTCTGGGGGCTTTGACAAGTGATGCTGCTGTGTACCTTACACAAAAAAGATGTCTCTGGATGACTTCTTTTTTCGAAAGACTTTTCATCAGTGAAGCCCTTTGAGACTTCGGTGATTCAGGACTATACAAATAAAATTTGATTGATTGATTGATGATAACAAGCATTACAAGCATTTACACTTGAAATTCCAATGTATGACAAAAGTGGTCTATGTCCTGTCTCCCTTTCCGCCACGAGCGTTCAAGTTGTCACTCGGCATGTGAGCTTCATGAACAAGACTGGCCAGGCAATAAATCAAGTCAAACAGCTCAAAGACTCCCCTACAAGACACGTGATTGGCTTCTTCCCTCCTGGTGCAACATTAACTGCTTTTGTAATAAATTGCAATTTCAAGTGAAAACACTGCTTGTTATCATGAAGCTTCATGAACCACCCGTGACATTTAGTGGCTTAGAGTCCGAAAAATAGGGCACTGTGTATCATTATCCGCAGTAGAAATATCATTCACTTCAGATTCCTTCTTGAGGAGAACGAACAAGTGCTTCAAAGAACCTGACAATTATTTTATGAGCAACATAACCGGAAGAGCATAGAGACATTTTGAATGCGTAGGATGCTTTTGCTTCCAAATCGTTTCTTCTGCGCAAGCAATTTACGGTCAAACGGTATGTGCGCATTAGGATGTTTTGAGCAATTTTGCAAGCATGTTTGTGTGTTTGATGCATCCTTCCATCCACAACATTGCTTGACAGGCTGCTGAGGGTGTTGTCATTCCGCATGGTTACTCGTATCTCCACACATGTAGCAGGAAAGAATGGTGTCCAACGGAGCGGCTAGCGCATTGCGGGGGGGGGGGCTTTAGACTGAGTGACGACCAACTATCACGACATCAAGTCATGCTTTTGCACTTTGCTTCTTCCTGCTGGCTAATCATCTGCGGTGACCTTCTACCATCGCAGTCGATCTCGGACATTTGCTCCGCCCGCCAAATTAGCGCAACCTCAGACGGAACTACAAACTAGCACTGGAGAAGATGGCAATGACGATGACTACAACCAAACAAGCGGTTGGGAAAGGAATGACACAAGAAAGCCAAGTCAAAGCACTATACTGCAAAAGATCCCAGATGAGAAACCACCCCAAAATACCGAAAAAATTAGGCTAGTTTTATTGTTTTAAGGAAAAAAGAAAGAAAACAATTTGTTGATTGGGTCAATTTTTAATTTTTTTTTTATGGTTTTAGGAGCAAAAGAGTGCAAAAACAAATTTAAAAAAATTGTAATTTAAGCAAGTTTCAAATTAAATTCAAACAACTTTCAAGATAAAATTTAATAATTTGTTCTCTTTTTAAACTCTTTAATGATTTCAAAAAAAGTGTGTTTAAAATAAGTATGCTTTCCTCATTTTATCCTAAATTTAAGCAAATGGGCCTATTATTATATAAATTATAAGCAATATTTTCTCTTTAATTAAAAAATTCAGGCCAGTTTTGCCACACATTAAATTGGTCATAAATGACATAATTTTCTCTTTAAATTATTGAAATTGTTATACCCATGCAAAGCTGCCATTTTAAAACAAGACAACACCAACATTATACAAATTACTTTCTTAATTAAAACAATGAAGACTGTTAAGTGTGCATATTTCTAGTATGTAAATTATTGTGACAAGCCAATGTTTTTGTGTAAGTCCTGTTTTATAATAAGATTTTAGGTTGTTTTTTTTTTGCTATCATTTCCTAAATCAAGCAAAATGGTCTTCATCTTGAGATCACTTTTTCGTCTTATGAGAAAATCAATGTTTCGATCAAAGAAATCCAAATAGGAACGCATGATTAATATCCTAAAATAAGCATTCTTTTCTTCAGAATTTTATATTTATTATAAAAATATATTTATTTATATATATATATATATATATATATATATATATATATATATATATATATATATATATATATATATATATATATATATATATATATATATATATGTATAAAATCAGACTCCATAAACAGAAGTTGACATCAAGTTGAACTTCTGTTTATCTTTCACCTGGAATGCACCCAGACTGTATTGAATTTGGATGACGATTATGTTAATGAAGCATGGAAGGTGAAGAGTTCACTTTCATACACTCACTCACTCACTTCTTCAGAGGTATTGATTCACGACCTCTCCTAAAGGAGACACAACCAGAGTGGTTTTACATTTCTAATTAAGTCTTTAATAACTTCATTACAAAGGTTCTTGCATTTGGCAGAAGTTTGGACGCAATACAGTATTTATTTATTTATATATATATATATATATATATATATATATATATATATATATATATATATATATATATATATATATATATATATATATATATATATATATATATATATATATATATAAATAAAAGATATAAAAGATACTCTTGTGTGATTATATGTGGCGGTCACTGGTGACGCATGAATAAAAAGTGAGTGTGAAGGCGGGTGGCAGGAATTGTTGTGGGAGATAACTTTTAACACACTCTTTGCGTGTAATAATGCAATGATGAGCACGGGTGTTAATGGCTTCAATTCCTGCGTGTGTGTGGGTGTGTAATTTGTAAACAAAGTACTGCGAGTGTGTGTAGAAAGAAGTGTGAGCTCCCATCAGCGCAAATGTCTCCTTTTCAACTGTTTGTTATTAGCTGCTCTGCCATTACAGGCTCGAATAAGATTTTTGTCACGTTGACAGTTCACTCGTGGTGTGTATGTGGCCAACGCCAGCCCACACACTCACACACACACATGGCATCCATTCAACGCCTTCTCTGTACGCCATCTATCACCTCCCTCCTTCTGCAGGTAGAACATCTGTGAAAGAAGATGCTTTTGCCCTCAGTACGCAAGGCGTAGGTGCCTACAAGCCTGTCAGGATAGCAAGGTCTTTATATGGTGTGAAACCAGATGATGTTGTGTGGGCCACATGCTCAATGGGGATTTTTATCGTATAGCCCTCAGATTTGCTTTTATACCGGAGCGCGTTACATGGGCTTCCTGGTTTAGAATTGAATGGGATCCGCATGTAGCGTTTCAAGAGGAAGAAGCTAAGATGCGCTAGTTAGCATCGCGGCATGGGTGTCAAAATAACAGATTACCGTAATTCCCCCCAAATAAGACACAAAGGCCAAAAGTATACCTGGGTCATATAAACGGTAATTGACAAACTGAAAAAAATATTTTTTTTATTCGACACCATTCGTAGAAGGTCGATCCCACATAAGCCGAGTTTTGGTGCATTTTTATATCAGCCGTATTCTTACTTGCCAATAATTACTTTAACGGCATGAGCTACAGTCAGTTGGCTGTTTGCAGCTATCGCCTGCAGCTTATGTTAGCTGAGGCTGTTATGGCATTACTTTCAATCAAAAAAGCGAGCGGACAGAACCAACGTCCGAGTCCATCCTTGTTCACACGCAGGAATATTACGAAAATGGAGAGGCGATGATGTCTCCATCTGATTCAGTTAATAGTGGCAAGGTATGCAGTCGAGCGCTCCGGTTAGAGAACGAAGAAAGGTATTCCATTTGACTTGTTTATTAATTGTGGTCTTGTGACATATACGCACAATCATAAACTTGCTTGAACACAGATGGTGCGTAACTTTGTGTATTCAAGGCAAAAACAACTCGAGGAAAAGTTAAAAACTATGGACTCTTAACAACAACAACCAAAAAAAAAAGTGAAAATTACGTCTCTGGCATTGAATGAGTTAATGTTCCAGATCAATTTAATTGACATCGTTTTTTTTTTTTTTTTTTGTTATTTTCAGACTAACCTGTAATCTGTATAAACCAGTGATCCCCAAAATATGACCAGCGGGTCAGATTCCTTTTCTTTCTGATGCGCCAGAAAGGGACATTAATATTTGGGTAAGTGTGACATTAATATTATTTATTTTCATGTTTTTCCCCAGTTTTTCATCCCCGTATTTATTTCAATTTTGACTCGGTTACAAATTGAGGTTACGCGGCCGCTGAGGGAATGGGACTCCATCGGCCACTGAGTAGATTATTGGAGGATTTGTCCGTCCCCGGCCCTGCCGTTTATCTCTGCATTAGCCTCCTCTCATGTGTGCATTCATGAGGAGGCTTGAGGAATGAAAAAGGAGAAAGGGCCAGATAAAATGGCAGAGTGGGAGAAAAGCAGAAGGGAGGCAATTAAACGACGGACTCACAGATTGAAGTCGCTGGCGTCGGTGATTGATACACATCCGCGCTGCTCGTCTTGAGGCCTGCATGTATCGAGATTTTTTTTCTTCTATCGAGATCTTATTTTTGCTCTATCTTTGGGCTTTCCTCTTCATGGATCTTGCATATTTGCACGTCATAAATACGAAATACTACCACTTTTTTCAGGCTGATACCAATACGAGTATTCAGTTCTTGAGTGGTTACCGATATCAAGTAGCTATTTCTCTAGTACGTTTGAGGAATAAAATTTCCCCCAGAAACAATGACGGATCATTTTAAAGACAGCCCTGTTATGCATCAATAAGAATTTATCTTAAAAATGTAAGCATTCATCTCAATTTTCTTGTTTTTCTTATTGATCATTTTTAGTTCCTCACTGTAAACGGCCACAACACGGCGATACCTTGAAATAAGTCTACACTGGTGTAGGCAAAGTTAACATTTAGAGCCATTTTGATTCGTTTTCCATGGCTACAATAACACTGGGAGTCACAAACACTTTATTATATATGAAATTAAGACGTTAACTCTTTCAGTGCCATGGACGAAAATTCTCGTCTTTTAAAATAGTAATTATAAAAAATAATAAAATTCCTGTCAAAAACTGTTTTTTTTTTTTTGTTATGTCAATTGAGCACTGTAGTGATAACTGTGACCATTGCATGGCAGTGTTTTAATACTTCCAACACAGATATTACCTGCATTCAACTCAAAGTGAGGAATGGAGATCAATCTTTTCATATGATACCACCCATATTTACGTAGGCATAGCACACAATATTCTGAAAATGATAAATATACAAATGAGTACTTATCAATGCATATGCTAACACACACCAAAGGGAAATACCTGGCACAAACGAAAATGCCAATGAGCTAAATGCATACAAATCATCATTATATTACGTGCTGAAGATAAGGACTAAAATTAGCTAGCAAGTTATCCACAGTCACAAATTTTTGGATCGACAAACAAACTCATTCTGGCCAGATTGTCATAGTTCTTACAACGTTCTTACAAAGAAAGTACAACTTGCTCACACTTGCGGGCAAAGATC
The DNA here is from genome assembly GCF_059441005.1 of Hippichthys cyanospilos. Taxonomy (NCBI): domain Eukaryota; kingdom Metazoa; phylum Chordata; class Actinopteri; order Syngnathiformes; family Syngnathidae; genus Hippichthys; species Hippichthys cyanospilos. Next base: position 7,585,711 of record NC_142377.1, on the reverse strand, counting down.
GCTCTCAATGAAATGTAATACAAACAGCGGCCAGAGGCGGCGCCAGAAAACAAAGATCAAACCAAACAAAGCACAAATGAATGTATTGTTGAGGTATAAACTAAATCAGTTCCAAAACATCATTATTTTGGGTGCGGGACGGTCGCAGTTGATCTAGGGACCGGTACCGGGCCGCGAACCAGCGGTTGGACCTCCGATGTAGCATTATTTTTTTCCCCAAACCACAGAGAGCCGCAACATGAGATACGTCCCCGATTGATCCACTAAAACCGTCTTTTATAATGACAGACGTTCCTTTTGAAATACAGCCCACTAAACAAACACTTTGTTTTTTTTTTGGTCTCCTTCTCGGAATCAGACCCCACTCCTTGGACGGAGCGTGCCTTACAGGCTTCCCATTCGATTTAGCGCGAGCGGAGAAGGAGCGGCGCTTATCGCGGCAATATCTTTTTTAAAGAGGTGAAGCGAGGAAACAGCCTCAAGGCAATGTCTGTCTACACAATGTCTCTTATCTCCTTGTGCAATGTAATGATTTTACATAGCCCAAGGCGAGGTGGCGGGACACTGCTTGGGTCCGATGAACTTTGGGCCCGGATCAAGGAACAAAAGGGCCTTGCGGGTAATATCGGCGATTCGCGCCGAGCCGTATAATTACAGCGATGAAAACTCATTATTCTCATGTAAGTACTTTTTTTTGGGAGGTCTCACACTGCGTGAAAAGGAAACGGTTTCATGCGAGGAGGAAACTTTTTTTTTGAGTTATAGATAACGTTTTAACTTTATAATAGCACGGGCGCCTTCCATTTGAAGGAGAGAGACGTTTTATACTATGGAGGTCATCGTTCTCAGAGAATTTTTCTTGCACTTTTCCGCCCGCCGAATTTTATACGCTTTTCCCACACTGTCTTCTCCCCTTATGTGTTATTAGCATAAGCGTTTTGGAATACTTCCCTGGTGATTGTTTAGCTGCTGTGTTCAACATCTTTATTTGATACCCAGCAATTGCTCTAATTAGCATTAGAAAAATCCACAGAGGAATGAGCGGAAATATCTTATTATCCCTGACAGACGAAGGTATGGGGTGCTCGAGGATGAGGCGGCACTTTTTTTTTTCTTTTAAATAAAAGGGCATCTAAAAATACGATAAAGCTGGCCTATTATAGCCCTTCAATCATCGTCCAAAATAATCAGCCAAGTGTCTCATATTGACGATTATTTTATTTTTTATGTACTGAAGCCATTAGCAACAGTTTTATACAAGTATTAGTAAATCCATAACCTTGAATTCCATAAGCAATGGTTAGGTCAGCAACACAACAAATACACACTACCTAAAGTCACCTATTGTTTAAAAAAAAAATCATAAAAATACATAGTGCAATGTAGATTAAACACGTGTTGAAAATTACACCCATTCAACGACTAGTAAACACATTCATTGTGCATCCCGTGAACTGAAAAGGGATTTTTATTTTCTTAAACAATATTGTTGTGGGATATAGGTACCAGGACGGCCCATGAATAGTGAATATATGCCTAGAATTGACACCGATTGAAATATATTGGAAGTAGACAAATGCTCTACTATTCATTTGACTTTTTAAAATTAATTGTCCAATGAATCAGTAGTCTGTTTTTTTTTCTGTCCAAAATCCACAAAAACCTTCAAAAAAAAAAAAAAAAATCAATCAGGCCCTGGTTATTATATTTATTTTGCTGACCTTTACTAACACTGACAACCTCTGAAGCTTTATGTCAAAATTATTATTATCATTATTTTTATTAGTATCTTGGATTATGATTTTTTTTTTATAATAATGATCATTAGTGATCAAATAATAATCATGAATTATTATTATTGTTATTATTATACCCTATTGCATTTAGAGCCAAATCCACTATACAAAACATTCAATTAACACATGATAAAAAAAAAATTAAATTCAAAGTGCACCGTGAGTTTTACATAAATGTGTTATTATTATGACAATGACTATAACCATGACAGCCATTCAACTTCTCGTAACACAAACTCATGAAACTGATTAATGACCTCAAAGTTCATTTTTTTGCTATGCAATTTTTAAGTTTTTAGACTACATCTTCTTTTGACAACTGTTATCTTATAAATAAATTGTCTGATTAATTGGTAGGTAGGTAGGTAGGTAGATAGACAGACATCCTTTATAATCATTACACCTACACAAATACTAGGTATGAAATTTTGACTTAACAAGCTCAAACCATCCAAGAAACACACAATACAATTGACCGACAGGGGGAGACGGCGGGAATACCCGTCGGGATGCACTACGCTGAACAGAGGGCGTGGCTCAAGCCTGGAAGACAAATCCCGCACGTGCGTCAACAAAAAGACACGACAACACATCTGGCACGACACGTAGACGACTGGGGAGGGGCGGTGGGGGAAGTCGGGCCTTGACGGGTAATCTCTATTTTTTTTTGCCCCAAAAAATGGCATCGGCCTCATAAAATCCATATCGTTGGACCCTTATCCAAAATAGTTAATTGTGTCAAAGGATTCCTCAAGGATTTCAATCCGGATGATGTCACTGAGCAAATAAGGTGTTTGCTTGAATTTATTAGCACTGAGGGATGAGGCAACGATGACACGGTCTCAATATAATCACAATGTGAAAGATCCATCTTGTTTACTTGAGCTAAGCAGATCGTGAGTGAAAACGCCATTGATTGGACCGCAGGCGCATCCCATTTGTTCTGTTTGTTTCCTCATCCGTCGCCGGCTAATCCAGTCTCTCGTCAGCCCCTCCCTCCCCGGGGAAAGCCATAGTTAGTCTCGGGGCTCCCGAGACGAGGGACGCAACTAATCTGTTTATCCTTGAGAAGAGATCAAGGCCGTTACAAGGTTCAGGTACTGATAGATGAAATCCCCTCCCCGATGCTCTCCCATTTTGTGATTCGATTTTTCGATGTCGGCGATCTTCGTTTGAACCCGTTGAGTTTGCTGTTAAAGTGTTAATGGTTGAAATGTAACAAATGGTGATCCTGGAGCAAATAATTCCATTTTCCCTAAGGGTTAAATTGTGGTTATTAAACCCACTGGAAATGTTGAATTTCTTTTACATTCATGCTCATTCAAGTAAATATTCAGGTTACATTGAATCAAATTGCAAAATGGAAGAATTTACATGGCGATTACCGTATTTCCCGGACTATAAGTCGCCATAAAATGTATAATAGAGAAGCAAAAGACAGGTATAATTCGCACTGGAGTGTATACGCATTTTGGGGAGCAATTTATTTGATAAAACCAAAACCAAGAAATCTTCCGAGGCAATTTACAATAAAAACAGAATAGAGGTCACAACAGGCTGAATACCATAATTGTACGGTATGCTAACCGTACCAGAAACAACTGAGAATGTGCTTGGCATGTTAACATATTAAGAGTTTTTTTTGGTTTTGTTTTTTGTTTTCTTCATTTCATTAAGACTTAAGACATAACTTCTGGCCAGTCCCTTGCAAGTTGCTAATTCCAAACGTTCTTTCTGCTTCCCGATTATCATTTTGGGCTCCATATTTTACTATTCGCAGCTTGTATTCTGCGGAATATGATTTAAGCCTTTGTCAATCGTTTTTATAAATTACTGCCAATGTTGAAATGATCAACACAGGCCTAGAGCGCCTTCTTGTGGTTTAGTTTAGAAGTAATATGAAACGATATGATAGTGTGTTAATAATTTCACACATTTGGTGATTTATAGTCCAGAAAATATTAATTTTTTCGTCCCCCGAAAATGAAAACTTGCGGTTTATGCTCTGTATAGGGCGCATCATATTATAAAACACACTGTCGGCTTTTGAGAAACTTGAAGGCTTTTAGTTGAAAGTTATCGTGCGGAAAACACGGTCATGCAAAAATGTTGTAGAAGAAAATGACAAATGGTCACATTTGCACCAGGCTTAATGCCCAGATTTTAGCACAGTATAAAGACTCCAAAAAACCACAAACAAACATTAAAAAAAAAGTTCAACATGCACCATTTTCTACTTCAGTCGGCCCTAAATGGGGCTATTTCTTTCCTGAACAACATTTCCAAAGATGTGTGATGCGGATTGAGGTCTTTCAGATGTTTTATGTTTCAGGTCGAGCAGGGTGGTAGGAAATGTTGGATGAAGGGTAAACAGATGTCCGGCTCTTGCCCTTTCATATATTTCTCCGAGCTACCTTTTGACAGTTATCGGGGCCATCCCTTGTGATCCTTAAGCCGGCAGAGACCAATCCCGAGAGAGAGCACGGCTAAACCTCGCTGTCCGCTATCTCTGAAGGAGACACAATAGGAGAAGCGAGAGAACAGCTCTCTGTTGAGCTATGAGAGGCAAATGCGCGCTTGGTCTCCTATGGGCATTGCGGCTAACGCATTATTCTTATCACTCGTGGGCAACTCACTATGGGCCAGGAAAAAAAAAAAAAAAAAACCTCTTCGGAAAGGTCAAATGAGAGCGTCTCCAAATGTACGGTGTTTATGTGCGGTGTGTATTTACCTCAATCCAGACTTTTTCCTGTTTCTCATTAACTGATAATGCATCACATACGACCTTGCGATAAAATAAGTGGAAACCAACAGTCATTAATCGATCAGGAGACATGGCGTTTCCCTTAAAAGGTGAGGATAAATTAACGTGATATCACACTGGAGATATGGTTAAAAGTCCAACTTGAGCACATTGTGAAATATACGTAACGGGGATCGCTCAAAAATGACCGTTATGTAATGCAGAAACAGAGCAACAACGCAGAGAGCGATTCAAAGTGATGAGACACTCATCCAGGGATCATTAAACCACTTTTTCGATCAAGAAGATAAAACTAGTTTACATTTTTAACCCCAGGAGTAAATTTGGACCCAACTCGGGCTTTTCGACGTTTTTGATGTGCGATATCAAAGCAAAAGCAAACAAACAAACTTAAACAAACACTGGGATGCTAAAATATTGCACAGATTGACAAAACATGACGACTTTCAATATGCCACGCCGCCGTCCCTTCTAAATGCTTGCAAACGGGAGGTCGAGAGTACACCCTATAGGTGTCAAAATTAGCCCATGTCGGCCTCATTTACTGCCAAAATGGGAAAAATGTCCATTTTGGACATATTGAAAACCCAATGTTTTATCACGCTTTCCCCACGATTTTTACATGAATCCTTTCGACGGCGATTCGCAAACCGGTCGTAATCGAACATTTTCTGTTGACACTGTTGACATTTTAAATTTGAAAATCCGGGCGACCCAATAGCGTTAAAAAGCAAGCGTTATCGAACACGGAAACCTCCAAAGTCTACATGCGGGACGGCGTTTCACCAGCATGTGAGCTGTATTTACAACAGCAAAATGACGGCACTTAGATTTGGCTGCCAAGTCACAGCTGGGCCTCGTATGCTTGCCAGCATCACTTTGTAAGTGTGCAAACCGCGGCCGTTTGCGATGCTTAGGCTGTCTTAGCGAGCCAACGGCGCTACCCGTGTCATACGCTAGCTTGCAAACCCTCAACATATGCTTCGGCTTGAGCTGTCTGCTGCGCATAAATCTTAGCCCGGCGTTTGGCAGAGTGAAGACAGAGAGGCAGATGAGGACATCCAGTGCAGTATGAAGGATGATGGCCGCCTTAGCCCCTTGGGGCCACGGCGATGGCGCCGCATTGATCCAGCCACTCCTGAGCCTGGAGAGCAGAACGTTTTGGCTTCGTCAGCACTGTTCAGCTCGCAATCGCTGGGAAAGTCAGTGGGGGAAAGCCCGGCAAACTGGAGCATGAAAATTCTGGCTAACTCGCTGGGCACCTCCATATTATTTGATGGAAGTGTGGCAGGGCTGCACGATTATGTCCCAAAAAATCATCGCGATTATTTTGGTCGATATTGAAATCGCGATGATTCATCATGTTTGGTCTATGGTCTATTTATTGCACAATCAAAGATAATTGAGATTTTGATGACTTTCTGTCTCTTACATACTCACTTCCAGTGATTGGTGTACTGTTTTTTTCTCGCAATAAAACTTTAAGGCTGTTGTAGGTGTTGCTCCAGGCCTGTTGTTGTGGTATGTGCTTGCTTCTAAGTAGGCTTCATTTGTTTCATTGGTTTGCACTCAACAGGTAAGTTAGCTGTTTTAATTATTATTGTATTTTATTTGTTATAGTTTATTATTGTTTTTAAGTATCAAGCCTTGAAGCCTTGTTTGTATACAGCTTGTTTAACCTTTGCGGCGTTATGCTACAAATTACGGAAATTTCTTTGATTTTTTTATATCATGAAAGAATCAATGGAAAAATTACACTAGGGAGCTGAAATTTCCAGCAGATGATTAAAACATGAAATTTCAAAATACAACGATTTTGTCATTTCTACATGATTGTGAGATTTTGTGTACAAAAATAACAGTGTTCAAATTTTGGACTATATAAAACCATTATTATTAGAATTTTTGACAGGTCTTTTAATAAGATTTATGACATTGATTTTCCTGCGATTTTTGCAACATTCTGTTGAGCGGTGGTCAAATTATCACAGCAAATAGAAAATTCACCTCAAGACAGTAGGTGGCGGTAGAGAGCAGTTAATGGCTAGGTCTTAAAGTGTCTTCATGTCACTACAAGGACAGAACATACCATTTTTCAATTTTTTGTGGGTTTTAATAAATTTAACCTGCATATGTATGATGCCACTGAACTATTTAAGTGGTTGACGGAAAAAAATAGTCATAAATAACTTAATTAATTATGACACTTTTAAAAGCATTTATACAATTTTGGAAAAAAATGCAATGTGTATCATTCGCGAAGTGTGTGCACAGGGGTTAGTAAGTGTTGACATTCCCTTAAGCACAGCTCCATCTAGTGGATGCAGAATGCAACCCCAGTCACTAGCATCGCTTCTATTCTATCCGTCTTGTAATGTGGTGCGCCATATATATGAAAACAGTTTTAAAATAGGTCATTTATTGCAGGTGTGCTTTATAATTCGGCGCACCTTATAATAGTGCGGAAAACACGGTACACACACATCAAAAAACAGATTGGCATGGCATTTTCCCTCAGCAATTACAAAAAGTGTCTTAAATGAGTTTATTCAAGCCTGCAAATGTCAAGACGGCTGTCATTACAGAAAAGGTGACAACTTCATTTCCTTCTGCGACGACGTGATTCCATTTCTGAGTCGCTAATCTGCCGAGCGCCGCAAGAGACAAAAAGTCAGCAAAGTCTCAATTATCTTTGATTTGATTTGAACGAAAGAAAGCGACAATGATTTTCGTTGCCGAATCTGGAGCAGGAAGGAGAATAAGATGGCGGGAGACTTGCGATTGGGGAGAAAGCCCAAGAACTCCAGCCTTGAAAATGAGACCGGTGACAGGCGGCGTGTTTGCTCATCTTTCATGTTCTCTCTTAACTACAGTCTGTCTGTGAGGGAGACGGCGAGCAGGAAGATGGAGAGGGAGGGAGTGGGCAACAGACAGAAAGGTAGACATGATGGAGTGACAGCACGCCGGCGAGGCGCGTGAAAAATGGGAGCGACAGAATGAGGTTTACAGCAGAAAGGGACGCAAATCAAACCCAATCCACTGGGCGTGCAAACCCAAATAAATACATGGCATGGGGCATTCAACCCTTGTGCGTTATTGTGACCCTTTTTGAGTCATTTTCTTCCACATCATTCTCGTAGGATTTTATCCAATGGACGGCACTCTCCTCCTGGTGGTGTGATACCAAAGTGCTTGTGCCCGGTTGAATTTTGACATGTCACCATCTGGGTGGAATTTCAGCTCCCTCGTGTTTTCTTTCAATGCTATTCATTTGATGAACGCATTTGATGTAAAGATGAAAGGTATGGAAAAAATACTGCACCCTTGTGCGGTATTTTGACCATTTCTGGGTCATTTTGTTCCACATCATTCTCGTAGGATTTTATCCAATGGACGGCACTCTCCTCCTGGTGGTGTGATACCAAAGTGCTTGTGCCAAGTTGAATTTTGACATGTCACCATCTGGGTGGAATTTCAGCTCCCTCGTGTTTTCTTTCAATGCTTTTCTTTTGATGAACGTATTTGATGTAAAGATGAAAGGTACGGGGAAAATACTGCACCCTTGTGCGGTATTTTGACCATTTCTGGGTCATTTTGTTGCACATAATTCTGGCAGTATTTTAGCCAAGGGATGGCACTCTCCTGATGGCGTGATACTAAAGTGGTTGTGCTATGATGGAATTTGACATGTCGTCGTCAGGGTGAAATTTCAGCTCCCTACAGTCTTCTTTCTTCTTTATTTGATGGCCCTCCAACAGAAACTATCACGACAATGAGTTTGACACCACTGGTGTAGATGCTATTAAACAGGACTATGTGTGGTATGCTAATGCTAACAAGCCTCTAACCATGACTGTCATTCTCTTCAGAAAAAACAGCAGGCATCATTTTTCGATGCTCGTTTACCAGCATCGTGTTAAGTCTTTTGGGTGAAATACCACATTCACACTACAAGTGAAACTAAGAATGCTGAGGTTTGTTGCTATCATCAGTTAGCTCAGTGGTGGGCAATTTTGGGCCTCGAGGGCCCGTGTCCTGCATCTTTCCCAGTTTTCTCCCCCAAACACACCTGATTTAAATCATGAGCTCATCAACAAGCTCTGCTGGAGCTTGAAAATAATCCTTATTAAAAATAAGACATCATGCTTTACATGACTCAAATGGTAGATGTCAGTTCTCCTTTATATCTGCCTCCCCTACGACTATAGAAGACAGTTTTATTAACATTTGTCTAAATTTCATTTGTCATATACAGTACAAGTGAAACAAAGTATTGCTGAGGTTGAATTTACAAAAATTCGGGTTTTTTTTTTTTTTTTTTGTCATTTGTCGGTCCATCAGCAAACCTGGTGTGTGACGAACTGACGGACAGTCCATCAAGGCTTACAAAGTGCCCACTTCTGACTGCTGGTCCTTATTTGTAGGGTAATATAAGTAAAACATGGAAGGCGAAATCAGAGTGCAGGAGAGAGCTGCCAGTTACTTTGTGCACCCTTCAATGACACTTGCACTGACTCACCGTCTCAGCTCTTAAAACTTGCACCATTCACCCTTGCCCACAGCCAAACACAGAATGGGAAGAATGAGTTCGTCTCTGCCTCATGCAAACAAAAAAAGAACGCCTTTTGTCTCGCCGTTTTATATAAATGCGAGAACCTCGTCTGCCCGTTTGCCATAGCTCATTTGCTGCTTTTTCACTTCTTTGCCGATATAAATAAACGGGACAATAATGAAGATATGATAAAGACAGGGCAGAGAAGAACCATCCAGGAATATTGAAATTTCCTTTCACGGCTCTGCTGCCGTCAATGAAGCGATGGCTATATGTGCTCATTCAATATTCATCTTTTTCCTATCACTCGAGCGGAGGTTTCGGCAGAAAAACGCGGAGGCAGATAGCGTCTGGACTAGCTTTTGTGTTGGGCCTTCTGTTCACTAAAAACTACCTTTTCAGGCTGAACATTTGCATATTGGAAAAGGAGAAGTGAAGAACTCTAAACTCAAGTGAAAAAGTTCATAAAAATTGAAATGTTAATTTTTAACATTACTACGTATAGGACACACCAACAATTTGGCATAACAAAATAAATCTCATCTTTTTAAATTCTTCACTTTTCTCTTGGTCATATCCGTATGTTGCGCTATCTATTTGTTGCGGGTTAAGTATGTTTCAGATTTCCCACATTGTGAGCGGTCGATCAACGCCTCATCAGCGTAATGTTCAATGTGCTCGAAGCAGTTGTTTTTCCCTTTGCACACGACGCGACTCGAGTTCTTTCTTCCAGAAATACTGGAAGCTGCGCTCCATCTGTGTTTCACCAAGTTTATGGTTGTGTGTATATGCAAAAACACCACAAGTAAATATGTAAATAAATAAACAAAATAACTTCCTTGTGTCTGTTTTAAATTTGGCCATTGGGGGATGTTTCATATTGATTTTGAATGATTTCTAAATCAAACCTGAAGTGTTTTCAGAATTAATTATTTTTGGCACACGTCTGTTGTTAAATCTGAAATATTTAAAGCAAATAAATAATAAGGCTCAATTAGATTTATCCATGCTTTGAGGAACATCACGAGCACATTTGTACATGTGCTACAAGTTCAAGAGTTCTGTATAGAAAATAATAATTCAATAATTATTTAAAATAATTAATAATTAATAAAATAATTAATAATTATTTAAAATAATAATTCAACATCACTGTGACACAAGTTAGCAAAACATGGCTTCATCTTCCAATTAATTTGCTCTTATATTGAAAGGAAAATATACTGTTTCTGTCACGGATTTGAAAAGCATTCAACTAAATTTGTTGATACATTTGTTAGAATTCCCCAAGGGGTACCTGGAGGCCCATTTGAGGACCGCCGCTTTCAAAAGTGTTTACTTGAAGTTCATTAGGCTGATGGCTCTTACATATCGGACCTCGACACAACCCTGATTCACGCCATTTGCTGCTATAATTGAATTGTCTATTTATGAGGTCGTCGTGACGACAATCTTACCTGTTATTTTACCGGTATTGTGCTAGCTTTCAAACTAATTTGTTTTCATTAAATTGACTAAGCCTCAAAAAGGATGTGAGAGGTGAGAGTACGCATGGAGAATGAAACAAGTTGATTTGCTCTTCGTCTTATGTCTGAGTGAAAAATGTAGAGCGTGCCACATTTACATAATTAACCCTTATTTTGATCATTTTTGGCTCATATTCTTCCACTTACTTCTGCCAGTATTTTAGCTAATAGATGGCACACTCCTGCTAGTGTGATAACTAAGTGGTCGTGCCATGTTGAACTTTGAGACGTTTTCACCATAAGGGTGAAATTTCAGCTTCCTAGCGTCTCATTTTGATGCTTTACCTTTGATGTGAAATGCCTTTGAGTTTGATAAAAGGACTGGACAAAATTCCGCACCTTTATCAATATATTGACTATTTTGGAGTCATTTTCTTCCGCTTCATTCTCACAGTAATTTAGCTGCAATAACTAAGTTGTCGTCACCACCTGGGTGAAATTTCAGCTCCCTTGTGCATTTTTTCACTGCTTTCCTGTTGCTGTGAAATGTCTTCTAATAAAGATCAATGGATTGAGCTAAATACTGCACAAGGATTAATTAACCAAGTTATATATTCGGATACATTATTGTATTATTGCTTTGTCAAAGGATTGGACAAAATATCGGACCCTTTTGCTGTATTTTGACCATTTTTGGTCACATTAAGCTCAAGGGATGGCACAATCCTGGTAGTATGCTAACGAAGTGGCTGCCAAATTTTGAACTTTGATATGCTGTTAATATCAGGTTGAAATTTCAGCTCCCTAGTGATGTGAAATGCCTTTAACGTAAAGATAAAAGGATTGTACAAAATACCACACCCTTATGCGCTATTTTGACCATTTTTTGGTCATTTTCTTCTACTTTGTCCTTGCAGTGTTTTAGCTAATGGATGACACATTTCTAGACGTGTGATAATTAAGTGGTAGTGCTATTTTGAACATTGACATGTTGTCACCGTCTGGGTGAAATTTCAGCTCCCTGGTGCATTCTTTCACTGCTTTTCTTTTGATGTAGAATGTCTTTATATAAAAACAAAGGATTGAACACTGCACAAACCTTAAACATTGCATTCAGTATCAGGCAAATTTTTGAATACACATAGATTTGGTATCTATGGGCTTATTGTCTAGATCGATGGTGTCCAACCTGCGGCCCCGGGGGCCCTTTGTGGCCCACTATCCACATTGCAATGGCCCGCTGCATACACTAAAAATACATTTTAACATAGCCAGCAAAAAAAAAAGTTTGATGGTAACCTATGTTTGGACGTCATCCTTTTTTCAATAAAATATTCAGTTTTTGTATCAGGACATCAAAAGGTTGTAGCATAAAAATGGTTAGCTTTAAAGGAATACTGTAAAAGTTGCTACTTCGGTGCTTGACGTTTTTTGAAATGATGTAGACAATGCGTGATCGCTTCCTTTTTACCATATTTAATAAGTTCAAGTAGAAGAAAACCAAAAAAAATGGTCCTTATGTCTTTCTGTTTTTCTGTATGCGGCCCTCAGAGGGAAAACTTCGGACACCCCTGACCCAGAGAGAATCCGACACAAATGAGAGGCGTGCATGAATAGCCAGCATCCTTTGCTTGCAGACATCCAATAACACCATCCGACCATTTTGGAAGAAAATTCAAAAGGATAGAGTAAATGTTCACCCCGGTGCCTCCGAGGGCCAGTCAAAAACCAGTCAGCTAATCAAGATCAATACATACTATAGTTGTGTGCGGACTCCCTCAAGTAAACAGAGCAGCCGGTGTCAGCCAATCTTGAGTCAGTCAAGTGAATGGATAAACTACACTTTCCCCAGAGAGAAGCTGAATCAAGAAATGCTGCCCGGTTCTGATAAAGGTGCTATTACGGCGCCCAGCCACTCTAATAGCTTTTTCACTCTTGGCCTTAGCAATGTAATATCAATCCACACCCAAAGTTGCTCGATATATATTTGGTGATATTCAACAGTTAAGAAAGTTTGGTCCATGCAGGCAGTCCCCGAGCTCCGCTCCCACGCCGGCGACGAATTTGTCGTAGGATAAGTTAAGTGTGCTTCAGATTTCCCACATCTTACACACAACGGAAGAACTATAGCAAAACAAATAAATCTCATCTTCTGTCAATTCTTCTTATATTTCTTGCGTAAATTATAAGTATAAATATCCGTGTTTCAGATTTCCCACATAGTGAGCAGTCAGTGAATGCGGCTCTCCAAGCAGTTGCTTGGAGACAAACAAACAACAAACAATGAACATAACATATTTTGTCATGTATAGGTTGCCCCAAAATAAACTTCGACACAGACTGAAAGCACGCTTAGAAATACCATCACAACATTTACACGCCTGGCTGTGTTTATTAGTGGACAGTGCCCCCTGGTGGTGAGTAAAATAGCAATTCAAACTCCAAATCAATACTTCGGAAGTGTCTTCTGTCTCCTTTTGGTCGGTGGTGGATTACTCCCTGGTGGCTAGTAAATAAAACAGTAAATATCCCGCACTGGATTATTATCCACAGGGTTCAAAGCACGAGAAAAAAATAGTGGCTCATGGTCCAAAATTTATGGCATGCAATTGTGTACTCATTGAAAGTGGGAGCAGCAGCAGTTCTTTTTTTCTTGTACTATTTCCTGTCAAATTTAAAATGCCACAACATATAACGATTGTTTTGCCCAGTGACAAAAAGAACATATTATAATAATTCATGCAATAATATGTACAAGTTTAATATTTACATCAGTAATTTAAAACATTGATCATGAAACAACCTGAGCCACTGGCAATACATAAATTATTGACAAATGCTTCTCGCCTGAGGTGACACTGCCAGTTGGCAGTTTACAGTTATTAACGCCAAACACCGCTCCCGCCTGCACAACGTGTCAAAAGAAGAATGGAATACATCGAATGGCGGCGAGGATCAAGTAAGAGATACTAAAAGACAATCAAACGGTTGAGGGGAGAAAACAGAAAGGGGAAAGCATGAAGATTAGCAAGCGTGCCGGAGAGCTTGTGAGGAGATAAAAATAGACCACATAGCGAGGGAAAGGGGTGAAAAGATGAGTCCTGCTCATCATGAAATGTGCACTTGGAAGGCTGCCGTAAAAAATTCTCAGAGAGGCGACCTGATAACAGAATGGATGCATCACAAAATGCGGCTTTTTTCCCTCCCCTTTTTAAACAAAGCTTTCCTATTCATATCATAAACATGCAAAAAGATGGTACGTGACACAAATTAGACTAAACATATCTGCATGTGTAACATATTTTTGGATCGTTAGAATACTGCGACAACACAACTGTAACATACCTGATTGCATTTCGTAGAGTGCCCCCTGGTGGCGGGTAAAATAGTAGTTCAATCTTAAAATCAATACTTCGGAAGCATCATCTTCAGTCTCCCTTTTGTTTAGCGGAACATTGCCCGGAACATAGATAAGGTGCGATGGACCTTAAGCCACCAGGTTCAAAGAGTGAGGAAAAGAAGTAGGCGTTTGTTGTCCGAAATTTAAGGTAATTTTACAAAATAAGAGCAACGCCAACATATTTTCCACATTTCATCGACACATTTGGATGGTTAGAATACTGCATCCAACACAACAGTAACAAGCTTTTGATTGCATTTAGTTGAGTGTTGTGATTAAAATAGCAATTCAATCTCAAAATCAATACTTCAATCGCGTCTTCTTCTGTCTCCCTTTGTTTAGTGAGAGACTTCCCCTGGTGGCTAGTAAAAAAAAACAAAACAAAAAAAAACCTGCAGATAAGCCGCACTAGACCATAAGCCACATGGTTTGAAGTGTGAGAAAAAAAGTCGAGGCATTTTGTCCGAAATGTATGCAAATTTTATGATTGTATTTTCAACATAACAGCAACACAACTGGATGGTGAGAATACTGCTCTAACACAACAGTCACATGTCTGATTGCAATTATTAGAGTCCCCCAAGAATGAAAACTTTTGGTTCATGCGCTGTGTAAGGCGCACTGGATTACACGGTGCACTGTCAGTTTTGGGAAAAATTAAAAGCTTTTACCTACACATCATAGTACGAAAAATACGCTAATCATTTGTGAAGCTGTCAAGGAAAAACAAAGAGTTCCTTCTTCTTTACAACAAGCGTCCAAGCTATGCCGTTGTTCTCCTGACACATCATTATCATAACTTTTCCTGACAATGATAATATGCTTTGTCAAACACTTTGCAGTCCTAGCAGCTGTCAGAGCACTTCCAGCAGGTGTCCTGGAACACCCCCCCCCCCCCCCCCCCCCTTTTTAATTTATGAGGGCCACTGCTGCACTCTTCAGCAAATCGCTTGCTCATCAGAGCCGGACGAATCACTATAGGTGGAATGAAACTTTGCAGGCACTTTTAATGTATGAACTGTGTGAGCTAATCACTTAACAAGGCCGCAGAGGGAGTGTGCCCGCTGAAAGGCTGAACTCGAGAGCGCGCGCGCCTCGGAATGCATTCGGCGGGGAAGACGGAAGGCTTTTTGGCAGAACCAGGTCATTCTGTTCTACCGAGTGAAAGAAAGTGTGTGGAAGAGTGGCAGAAGTGGAGTCCTCCAACTTGTTTCGTCGTACGGAACACGGAGTAACTCTTTCCGCGCCAAGGTTTATCAGAAAACGCTGATCACGTCTTCCGTCGCTATCAAATGGGCCCACGTAACTCTTTCAGCGACGTGGACGAGAATTCTCGTCTTAAAATAGTCATAAGAAAATAAATACTAAAATTCTCATCAAATATCTTTTGTTTGTGGAGGGTAGCTGACATCATTGACTAATGCATACCTAATACAGTGGACCCCCGGGTTACAGCGTCCCTGTCTTACGTTTTGTTTAGTGGCTGGGGTTGCGTCATTTCCAGCAGTTCATAGTCCGTTCTGGCCTATACATCACCAAAATAGATTTTCCGTCAAATTTTTTTCTTGATGTGGTTTATAATCCGATGAGGCTGCGCTAAAGGGAATGTCAACAAAACAATCTGATAAGTCATTCAAACGCAACTAATCTTGGGTGATGCATAACGCAACTCCAACCACTACTGTAGCTTCTATTCTATGCGCCTTATAGTGCGTCCTATATAAGAAAGCCGTGATAATCAGATATGCCTTACAGTGCGAAAAAGATGGTACCATTTTTCTGCGTGAATATTTGAAGTCATTACCAGTCTTTTATAGTCCAGTGCAGCCTATACATGACAAAAATCAATTTTAGGTAGAATTTTTGTTGATGTGGTTCACAATCTCATATACCTTAGAAAAATGCCGTGCCCCAAATTTGTGATAAATTCTTGGGTGAACTACAAAAGATAAGAACACCTTACAGATGATTTACAGATGAGGTCCCCAACCACCGGTCCACGGTCCGGTACAGGCCCATGGATTGCATGGGTTACCCCGAAAATATTAAGCTTTTGGAATTGATTTAGTTCATCCTTTAACATGAATATATTTTTGCTTTATTTGTGTTTTGGTTGGTTTGAGCTTATTTTTTTGGTGCCCCCTCTGGCCGCTGTTGGTGTTACATTTTGTAGAGTGGAAAAATGGTTCGGCTTGAATTGAGAGCAGCCACTTTCGGTAACGCACACGTTGTTCTGTCTCTTTGTGAAATCTGTCGCACGAGTTCCTGTAAGTTGTACTTTCTTAGTAAGCCCCCCCCCCCCCCGGTAAAAATCCCGGGGGTCCCTAATATGGATGATTTTCCCACCTCTTCCCTCCTCTCTTGCTGCCAAGGCACATTTCCGTCCAATTACCGTCTTTAACACCTATACAAATGTGTGAGGAATATACAGCGGAGGAGTCACATTATTAGACGCTGGAGCAGACAGTTTCTCAAGGTTGTGACTTTTGTTCTATTGAGTATTCCGGTTCAAGATGTCTTCGAGGTCTGTTTTTATTTGTTGCGCCACGGGGCGCATTTTATTTTCTGCTCAAACAGCCTTTCATTTATCACATCCGCAGCTGAAAAGACACCTGTCGCGTCCAAGGCATGAGAAGAAGAAAGCCGAATCGAGCCTGGGGGGAAGGGGGCGTAATGCGCAGGATGCTTTGTCCTAAATATTAATCAGTCGCCTGCTGCTCTCAAAGGGTTGAGCCACTCCTACGGCCTCCCACTCCGCCCACGGACAGCGGGGCCCTCCTTGTGCCGAGGTGACCCCCACGTGTACTACACGGCTCCGACGTCGGCCATGGTTATTTATGAGCGGGCAAAGGTGTCCTGTGGGCCACCTGTTTCAGCAGCAGCTTAAAGTGTCAAGCAAAGGTGAATCTGCGCGCGCTGCTGTGAGGCTAACCGGCTTAGCAACATGGGAGAAAAGTTTGGGAAGAGGAAGCTTGCGTATTTTTTTTAGTCGGCTCCAAAGAAGTGAACCGATTGGATTTTAAACTGAGAGTTATCTATTGGTTGATTGGAATTCATTTGAGCTCTTTATTCAGTTGTTTCTCTTCTAATTTCATACTAAAAGCATAGGTTTATGCAATTGTAATTCATTTTCATGCCTCCTTGGAATACTTTCTGTTTTTTTGTGATCCAATCTTAAAATCTAAGATGAGCCTTTCGAAGATGAAGCACAATAAACGTAAGGAATAACATATAGCATGTCCCCACAAAGTATTTTTAGATGAACCGCACCTTAAAGCTCCGGATTGACAATCTCAGGATTGACAATCTACCTAATCTTATTTCAATGTATGGGTACTCGCAACAGTAGCGCATACCTGTATGGGACGCTTTTACCGTCACCTGTTTTACCATCACGAAGTAGAAATTAAAATTTACAGAAATAAACAAACAATAGAGTTGCGGACTTGTATTGGTATGGGACAGGCGGAAAGATGGTATCCAATGAACGAATCGTGAAACATCATCAGTTTGACTTCTGGCTCGTTTCCCCGAAAATCCTGTTACTAATGATAATGTGGATCCAAACATAAAGGATCCATGCAAACCTTACAAATGCATAGAATGCACTTTTTTGCAAGAGTCACTATAAGGTAATTTTGCAATACGTTGGCAAATGTTCCAATTATTTTGCTCTTAATTTGAAAAGAAATATACGCACTTCTATCACGGCAAAAAAAGCTTTGAATTACATTTACTGACTACTACAGGAACCCTGTTCAAGATTTACGTCACGTACCCCTTGAGAACCACTGATTTCATTTAACACGTCTAAAAACTGTGGCAAAACAAACAGTGAAAACGTTGTGCAGCAATGCACAAGGTTACAATACTCAAAAATGCTTTTGAACAAATACACATAAAATGTGCCCGTTTTCATAGTGGCATGCAGATTAAAGAAAATGAGCAAACACCTTGAGTTGAGTCACTCCTGATTTGTGTTGCCCCCCCATTCTTTTATGTGTTCATTTGAGATGCCAATCATGTAGGGAATTAAGGATCAGTTCTACAGATTGTCATCAGAGCTGTTTGTGATTAAATGTAGAGGGCATCAGATGGTAATTTCCTTTTCATGGAGTGTTGTGCTGAATACAGGGCTCCCTGCGTTAATTATGCATCATTTTATACTCATGATATTGAAGGGACCAACATGGAACAGCTGCAACATTTTCCTCTCCGTTCACCAATGTATATTTCAGTGATTATGTTTCAAAAATGAATATTTCATCATTACATCCAAATAAAATGGAGTCATCTACATGTGTACATATATTTTTAATGACATCCTCCTGGATAATGACGCTGGAGACCGTGTCTTGTTTTGCCGAAGAGAAGTTGACTTGCAGTACTCCGTTGGCTCGTCTTGATTGGTTTATACTGTTATACTGATTTGGCTGAGAGAAGTTTTTTGTGTTCCCCTCGAGTCCCGTACTTGACCAGTATGGTGCTCCACAGGGTTCAACTCTAGGGCCGCAGCTGTTTCCGTTGTGTCTGCAGCCTTTGGGTTGCTCACTCATGTGCTCGTACCCAATTTATCTCAATGATATTTTGCAAAGCACTACCTTTGCAGAGAAACCTTTCGCAGTCCACCACTCGCAGCGGCGACTAAAAATAAGATTATTATCTATATCTATACCTATATCTATATCTATATATATATCTATATCTCTAAAAATGGTTAACTTAAAACTGTATCCTTTTAAACATGTTAGCATGTGTTAGCTGAGGTTGTCACAGTGTTATTTTCAAGAAAAGAAGCAAGCAGACTGGACCAACATCCGAGTCCATCCTTGTTCACTCACAGGAATATTACTAAAACCGAGAGGATCATGTAAAGGTTTACGAACTCGGATTCAATTAAGAGTGCACCGATTAGAGAACACCAAAAAGGTATTCCATTTGACTCGTTTAATTGTGGTCTTAACATACACACACAATCATAAACTTGGCGGAATACAGATGGTGTACAACTTTGGGTAATTCTAAAAAAATGAATGCAAGTCTGACAAACACTTAACTCACAACAAATATGTAATTTACGGATATAAAAATTTACAAAAGATTATATTCTGTTTTGCTATAGATTTTACACTAGTGCTAAACTCTTAATGTGGCCCAAATGCAGAGCCTTCATATATTTGAGGAATTGTGGTACCTATTTATACAGGGTTTTTATCGGCTGCAGGTTAGTCTAAAATTGAAAGAAAAACAAGTGCATCAAACTGAATGAAATTTTTAAAAAAAGTCAATCTATTTTATTGCAATTACACTTCACATGGTAAAAACAAAACCTATTCCCTGCGGCCATCTGCAAACCCTGGCATCACCTTATGTCAAACACAAAGCTAGCCAATTAGTGTCCACTTCAGGTTTTGACTGACTTTTGTCCTCCAGTCTCTAACATCTCAAGCACGAGAGCCCTGATGAAAAACTCATTATCATACAGAAAGCATTCGGGATTAAAAATTCAATTAGCACGGTTAAAAAACAACACTGTAGCGATGACTGGAATTAATTGATTTCATTTTATCTGTTGTTTTGACATCCCTATGAAAACATAAAATTATATTTGCCGATACCAGCAGAAACCCTGTTAGATCTCACCTACAAGTGCGTTCTCAAATCCCCATTTGGGAACCGCTACTCTCACACAAACTCCCGTTGAGGAGTGAAGGTGTCTTGCACCCTCACGCGTCCTTCTATTTTTTTTTTTTTTGGTTCACTGTTAAAACAGAGGTGCCACAAAGAGTTTGAAAAGAAAAGGAAACTAGACATCCATTTCTATTAGGTTAACTCCATGTCACACCATATGCACCGAACTTTTTGTGTTAACCTTGAGTCCCGCACTTGACCATTATGGTGTTCCACAGGGTTCAATTCTAGGGCATCTTCTGTTTCCATTGTGTCTGTCGCCTTTGGGTTGCTTATGTGCATACATCTAAAATCACTTTGACTGCCTCTTTCTATGTTGTTGAATTGTTTTAAAGATTATTGTATTTATTTTAGTTGTTTAAATGATATTTGCCGATACCTGCAAATCCCTGTTAAAATCTCACCTTCAAGTTCCTTCTCAAACCCCACATTTCAGTACCGCTACTCTAACACATGACTCATGTTGAGGTGTGAAGGTGTCTTGCACCCTCACGCGTCCTTCTATTTTTTTTTTTTTGGTTCACTGTTAAAACAGAGGTGCCACAAAGAGTTTGAAAAAAAAAAAGGAAACTAGACATCCATTTCTATTAGGTTAACTCCATGTCACACCGTATGCACCGAACTTTTTGTGTTAGCCTTGAGTCCCGCACTTGACCATTATGGTGTTCCACAGGGTTCAATTCTAGGGCATCTTCTGTTTCCATTGTGTCTGTCGCCTTTGGGTTGCTTATGTGCATACATCTAAAATCACTTTGACTGCCTCTTTCTACGTTGTTGAATTGTTTTAAGGTTTATTGTATTTATTTTAGTTGTTTAAATGATATATGCCGATACCTGCAAATCCCTGTTTTAATCTCACCTTCAAGTTCCTTCTCAAACCCCCATTTCAGAACCGCTACTCTAACACATGACTCATGTTGAGGTGTGAAGGTGTCTTGCACCCTCACGCGTCCTTCTATTTTTTTTTTTTTTGGTTCACTGTTAAAACAGAGGTGCCACAAAGAGTTTGAAAAAAAAAAAGGAAACTAGACATCCATTTCTATTAGGTTAACTCCATGTCACACCGTATGCACCGAACTTTTTGTGTTAGCCTTGAGTCCCGCACTTGACCATTATGGTGTTCCACAGGGTTCAATTCTAGGGCATCTTCTGTTTCCATTGTGTCTGTCGCCTTTGGGTTGCTTATGTGCATACATCTAAAATCACTTTGACTGCCTCTTTCTACGTTGTTGAATTGTTTTAAGGTTTATTGTATTTATTTTAGTTTTTTAAATGATATATGCCGATACCTGCAAATCCCTGTTTTAATCTCACCTTCAAGTTCCTTCTCAAACCCCCATTTCAGAACCGCTACTCTAACACATGACTCATGTTGAGGTGTGAAGGTGTCTTGCACCCTCACAGGCGCATTCTTTTTTTTTTTTTTAATCTTTGCTCACTGTCCAAACAGAGGCGCCGCAAAGAGTTTGAATAAAAAGGAAGCCAGACATCGATTTCTATTAGGTTGACTCTCTGGATCAGCATGGCGCTTGGCCTAAGTCTACAGCTGTGCTACGGTCAAGGACACCGTATGCATCAACCGGACCGGTCTCTGTCCATCAGGCATCAAATGAGCCGCCCCCAGTGGGATGCTGAGATCAGAGAGCAGAGGGAGTCGTCTTTCATCTCTTTGGGATTAGTACTCCCGTCGGGGCAAAATACAGAGTGTGTATGTGTACATTCTGGGATATACACTCTGGGATAAGTATCTACATTTTCGCCACAGGCTAAACACTATCTAATTCTACTGCATGCCAACATCGCCCCTAAGGACACAAATATATGAGGCTTCAATGGAAGGAAGAGGAAAGGAGAAAACATCCCGGCAATCTGCTTTGCACTGCCGGGCGATGTCAAATATTCAGCATGTGAAAACACTCTTCAAAGCCCCCGATAGGTTGGAGGCGTGAGACCATTTGTACGTGGCGGGGAACGTGCAAAATGTTGACACGAGCCGCGGAGAGTTCCATCCGCGGTAATTGACGCGGCGGCATTAAACATGCATGAAAACGGGGGAAGGATTCAGTCGACTGAAGCATCATTGAGGTGACGGTGCCACGGGGAGGGAAAGGTGAGACAAAGAGATGGCGTGACGATTCCGAGGATTCCTGGGCCATCCACCGTTCCGCGTTCTGTTGCGGCTTTTATGCTGATGCCGTTCGCAAACTCGGCGGCAGGCGGCCACGGGTGACACCGACGCGTTCGATCGTCTTCTAATACCGCCGTTCGCTCCCGAGGTTAGGTCTTGATTTCCGGCACACACATCCGCTTCCTCCTCCGTTCTTGAATTTGGCCCGCACGGTCTGACACTAATGGTAACTTTTCACACCCTTTATGGAGAGCCTCTGCTCGACTCCCCGCATTGATACAGGAACAACGAGTCAGCTCCAACTCTTCAAAGACGCCTGTCTGCACACAGCGAGGCACTTAGTCTCACCGTGGAGGAAATGGTGAGACACACCAAGATTTATGTCCAATTATAACGGTCCGAATGGGGATTTATCACGGTATAGCCTATTTTCCGGGTAAAAATAATGGCCGGCTTGTATTTATAAATGCAGTGCCGTTTTGGTGACAGTGCGCTTTTCTGCTGATGTTTCTTTACACCCACAGTAGATGTGGCACTGAATTAACAAGCACTTCACGTGCATCCATAGATCATGAACCTAAACTTCAACGCTTAAAACTCAGGTTTTTCATGAGAACTCTAGAACAGGGGTCACCAACGTGGCACCCGCGGGCATTGGGTCATCCCCGAGTATCACATGAGTAGCCCGCAGACCGGTTCTGCATATGGTTTACAAGTGATACAATATTGTGATTTTGTAGGAATTTTACGAACATTTATGCATATATGACATGTGCATTACATCTTACAGTTGATTTACATATTTACTACAACTGCTTCTTAATTATTGTGAGAAATGAATAACATGATCATGGTTTTCACATAAACTGGTAG
This sequence comes from Hippichthys cyanospilos, assembly GCF_059441005.1. Lineage (NCBI taxonomy): Eukaryota > Metazoa > Chordata > Actinopteri > Syngnathiformes > Syngnathidae > Hippichthys > Hippichthys cyanospilos. The sequence continues at coordinate 7,563,041 of NC_142377.1, read as the reverse complement.
CCCTCCGTGTTACTCAGTACCAAAGAAGTAGCTCTCGGTTTAATTAAGTTTGGTGATCCCTGCTCTAGAACCATATTACAAAGCATAATTGTCATTAATTATTGAATATTATTATTGAATATTGCTTAATCTGCTCTCTATGATTTGACTCGCTCATCCTCGCGTCTTCAGGTATTTCTGGAGCTATGACATCACCATGCAAACAGGGATTTAAGAGCTGTTTTGCAGTTTGTTAGTATTCTCTGTTGGTGAAAGTTTCTCCTCAGATTAAATTAGTATTCCGTGTAGCTTTTGGAAAATTGTACAGTATCTCTATCTTTCTCTATCTTCTTTCTGAGTTCAAGGACTAGTTGTCTGAAGTGGGCCAGCCGTCTTTCTTTTTTTCTTCTTTCTTTCTTTCTTTTACCTTTTTCTATCATTTGCTTTCTTTCTTTTTTGCCTCCTTTCTTTTGTTCAAGGACTTGTTGTCTCAGGCGTGGCAACTGTCATTCTTTTTTCCTTTCTTCCTGCCTTCCCTTCCTTCTTTTCTTTATTTCATTCAGACCTTTTTTCTTAGGCGTGCCTTCTTTCTTTCTTTCTTTCCTTATCGGGTTGCTGGGAGGAACGTGTTTAATTTATCGTGGTCTCCTACCAGCCTCGGCCACAAGACTAGCTCTAAAATGAGTGCTGCACTCACATTTACATTTGATAGAAAGGCAGTCTCAGAGTAAGAAAAAGTGTAGTCCCCTCCCCGTGTCTTCCAAAACGACAGTGATTAATGTTGGAACCAGCCTAGACTTATTCCTCCTGTGCAGGGCTAATCTGTAGAGTGGGCGGGAGCAAGCGTAATGCGGTTGTAAGACCGGGCGCAAGAAAAACAGTTTAAACAACGTCTGTGTGGGAAACATGGAAGCAAACACAATCGAAAACGTTGCAGGGATGCGGTACAATTAAAACAATTCTTAATGAGTAGCGAAGAGGAGGAAGGCAATTGCAAACACGACCTTCGGTAGAGTGCCAGCTCTGATGTTGACGCCATCTTTTCAAATTAAAACATTAGTCAGGAAAGCACGCGAATGCACGGAATACAATTCCACCTACATACACATGTAGGTTGAAAAAAAAAAAAAAACACGCACGCACACAAATTACCAAGAGCTGCTTCCGTTACTATAGAACCTGTGCACGTCGAGTGCACTGAAAGGTAGCGCTGATTGGCAGGCAAATTGTTACCACTTTAATACCAGCTTGACAGAGAAAAGCACCAAATGCACAAGTTTGAAAGGCATTCACAGAAATGGCCTCAACATAGCTTGCATGAAAGCCAGGCTATTTTGTGTTCCTGTGAAAAGTTGAGTCTGAGGTGAGTATTTGGTAAAATATGAGTTTTAATGCATTCCATTTTTTTTTAAAGAAGAAATGCTCTTGTTGGAAAGAAAAAGAAAGACTCAGGTGTCAATCATGAGCACTAAGCCCACTGAGGGCTGGATCTCATTCAAGTGTAGGTGTCGGTATTTCAATACTTATTTTCTTGCACTTTGAAGAGAGGCGAGTGAAGATGCTATGCCACGGGTGGGGTAGTAAAGAAAAGTGATAATAAAGCTACTTCACATTTTTTTTTATCTGGAAACTGTAAATCTATTGTCGGTGAGGGGTACTGTAAATGGGGTCGGTTTGGAGCGGAAAGACAGAACAGTATCACACGTGAAGGTGAGGAAGAGAAAAAAAAAATCCCACAGTGAGAGGTGATCATGAAAGTGAGACAAACTAAGGGGCACTTTGCCATTCTCTGCTCCTCGAAATGCCCCGTTAGTGTGGGTATAATTAGACCCAGGAAATGGTGTATCATTAGTCCCAGCCAGGATGTTCAAATAAAGTGTGAACTAATCGGTGGAGAATATACCGTGGCTGAAATAATAAAGCAGCGTGATTATGGGAACAGACACCGTCCAATTGAAATTTATATTTTCTGCAGCTTACGGCAGAATCCGATAATAATTAACAGGGGTGAGGAGCCAGAGAGCCGCATTACGCTGATCACCTACTCTTGTTCTTTTCTTCCTCGGTTTTTGAAAGACGAGCAGCATTTATAAGGCTAAATGTTGCCAATAACGCATGTGGGCATTACGATGTTCCTTTGTTTTAAAGAAAACGTTTGAAACGCGTTTAGTAAAAACTTGCCTGCATTTCTTTTCCATGCCTTGTGATCCCCTAACCATAGTAAGGGGGCCGAACACGCATGTGTCTTTTTTTCGGGCACAAATTTTCTTTTCTTTTACAACGCACAACACACAGAGCATCCTAGCACGGTGAGCGGCCGCTAACTTTCCCCATAGACTTGAGCATTAACTCCTCCCATTTTGCGCAACGCCCACAATGATCTCATGATTGTAATACAGAGACCGAACAGGCATGTGTCTGTTTTGGGGCACCGACCTTATTTTCTTTTACAGCACAACACACAGTGTGTCATAGCATGGTGAGCGGTCGCTAATTTTCCCTGCAGACCGGAGCACTCACTCACTCACCCCATTCCCCACAATCCAACCCTTATTTACTTTTACAACACACAACACACAGTGCATCCTTGCATTGGTGAGCGGCCGCTAACTCTCCCCACAGCCACAAGTACTACCTCCCTCCGCCCCACCTATTCCCCTATAATGGGACCTTTCTTAAAGGGTGTAGTGTGGTACAAAACTTTCAATCCCTCCCTGATTATGCAAGTATATATTGTTATTTTTTTTCTCTCTCTCTCTGCACACACTTGGGTAAAAATGCACTTACAGCCATTAAGCTCACTCCTCTGCGCTCTGAAGCAAGCGCCTCGACCTTTGTCGGCAAAGGCTGCAGCGAAGCTTGCTGTATTCAACTGGGACAGCTGGACCCAGCTCAACATCAAGCAGTGCTTTTATATTTGCGAAAAAATACATAAATTGTCTCCATACATGCCCGAGGACGTTTCCAAACATTTTTCAAAGGAAATAACTGAAACATCGCTGCTGTTGGATAGGTCGCTCGGCGTTCTTGAGCAGTTCAAAATGTGCTTCTGGGGAGTCGCAAACCGGGTGGCAAAAAAGAGCTTCCCACTGGAGACAGGATGCTATTTTCATGCTTGTTTGCTTCGTTCTTTCCCAGTACCTCTTTGCACATATACCTTTGCACAAACCATCTGCCGCACGGCTCCTTTGTGAGTTTACTTCAAGAGCTTAGTGGCTGTCTCCGATCGTTCAAGAGCCGCTGCCGAAAAAAAAAAAAAAACGTCTCTAATTGGGAATGCAGAAGAGGTCTTACACTTCCCTCTCAATTCTCATAGCACTATAGTAGTCACGTCAATGTGTGTCTAAAGATACTGTAGTTATTTCACTTGAACACCAAAATACCTTTAGTATGGCATTGAACAGTCTCAGGGTTCCATTCTTATTCGTGAAAATGGCAAAAGCTACTCCAGTATCTGCTCTCAAGTTCTATCACGTGTATGTGTTGGAATAATTGTAAATGTGGTGATTATACATTTGCTACAATCAATATAACTGCTTGTAAAGAAGCTTTGCCGTGAGAAAGTGTCTGCGACGTGTTTGAGCTTTGTCACTTCACTTGCGATTAAAACTATCTTGCAGAATGTCTTGCTCCATGAAATGGTGTGCCATACATGTATTAATTTCCCACCTATACATACACACACATAAATGAACAAATACACTGGGTTCCAGCCGCGGGTTTTTCCTCCAGCTGCACTTTTGCCCCTTTAAGGCTGGAACCTTCATGTCACCTTAGGGACCTCTGACCCAAATAAAAACCCTTTCTTTTTATTTGGTTCAGACGAGGAGACTGCTTTAGAAGGCAGCAGGGTTGTATCTGTGCAGTCCTTCTCCGTTCTCCTCATGCATTAGTAGAAATTAATGCCTATTCTCCTTCTTTGTTTATAGTTTTTCACAAATGTCTTTCAGGTGAACCTGACAGCATGGAACTGATTTGTAAGACGATAAAAGTTGGCTTCGTTTACTCTGTTAATGTCAGGTTCGGGCAACCGAGAAAATGTAATAAATAACAAACAAGGAAGGAAGACAAGAGACTTTTGATTCTTTTTGCGCATGCAAGTTACAGATCTCTTACCGATCTGGGAACACATCTTGTCGAGCCCTCTCTTTTTATTCATTAGAAAAGCTCTAGTTGAAGGGAGTGTTTTTCGCATGCACCTGTGGGAGCTTTAGGGGCATTACGGTAAATGCAGCAATGCGCACTCCTCCTCCGGCTATCGTGGCCTCCGAAGAAGTGCCACCCCCCCGTGTAATATAATTGTAAGATAATAATAGACCTACGATTATATTTAAAACATACTGTTGGAACACAATTATTTGCACGTTTTTGAAATTTATAATAAAAATCATACATATTGTCACTTTAAAATTGTTGCCGCCCTGTAGGGTTTTGGGGGAGCACACATGGTGGCAATGTGACAATCAGCCCGAAATAGTGGTGTGTGCGTGTGTTTTAAATGCTACTATGCTAGCTTTCGGTTAGCATATATTCATAATACTGACCTATTGGGATCTGTACACACCTCTGATTTAGAATCAGTATGTCAATTTTAGCACACAAATTGAACTGATTTTCTCTTCTAAAGAGCACCAGACTGTGATGTGCTTTTAAAAGAACAGCTACATCCATAAATGTGTTGGGGGCATAAAAATCACTTGTTTTTGTGGTGCAACCTGCCCGTGTGTTCTAATAAACAATTGCTGTTGAAAAAATAAATCAAACGAAAAAACTGCAGCCATCATATCAGCGGTTTACCTGCCTCATCATCCAGTTTATAGTTTGCTGACGCGCACTGCGCAATGGCCAAGACAGAGTTAAGGTGGTTTCCAATTGCAGTTGATGGGCTTGAACAATTTGCACGGCTGGCAGAAAAACCATAATCAATCGGGAGATTATAGATAAGGACACTAAAAGCAGCCAAGCGCAGCGTTTTCTCTTATCACAATTACACCTTAGCCTCCAGCCTCAGGTAGAGCCAATTAAGCTCTGAGAGGATGAGCAAGGAGCCACTTCACATTGAGAAGGCCGGGAAGATGGCTCACTGCAGACGGGGGGCACGGAGGAGCAAGGTAATACACGGGGAGGATCCATTCACAATGCAGGTGTACCCGACCGACACTCAAAGCTGATATTTTCTCAAAGCGCGCGGCTATCGATTTTAGGAATGACGTATAGCTCGCTGAGTGATGAGCAGTAGAGCGGATGGCTGCATCAACGGTTCAAGGGCACCGAGACATCGGCCAAACACCCCACCCCCACCATTTTACACTTCCATCACTTCCAACATTCATTCATTATTTTTCCCTCCTTTTTTCAAGCCTTGACTTGGAAGTACAGAAATAGAACAGTTGCGGCGTTTAACCCTTGAGCGGTATTTTGATCTTTGCATCAAAGTAGGGTTGCACGATTATGGACAAAATAGTAATTGTTTTTGCTCAAGATTGAAATCACGATTATTCATCATGTTTGGTCAAACCTGTCTATTTATTGCCCTTTTTTAAACAGGCAGTTTATAAACAAGGCTTCAAGGCTTTATATTTACAAATAATAATAATAATAATAATAATAATAAACTAAAATAAGGAAATAAAGTCAACATTAATTTCAATAGTCATCAAAGACATGGCAAAAACTAGCTAACTTACTTGCTGAGTGCAAACCAATGAAAAAAATGAAGCCTTTGAAGCAAGCAAATGATTTACTTTTAAGAAAATTTTAGTCAGTAAGCAGTCAAAATGCTATTTTCCATCACTTCAAATCAAATTTATTTCACTTTTTTCAATCTGATTTTCATAATCCATCCCATTGACAGCTAACGGTGTATATATTAGGAATTAGGTAAAACATTCAAGGCCATTTTACACTGGTAAATGATATGTTAGGGTGAGAAAAGTAGATGCTTTTTTCATGCAAATATGTGGGAAAAAATGCCCCCTGGTGGTATGTTGACAAATTGCTTGATTTGACTTGTAATTAAAAAAAAAAAAAGCGCTTGACTTTTGCTGAGGATCAGCTTAAATAATCGTGGCAGCCAATATCGTAATGGCGATTAAAATCCGATTAATTGTGCAGCCCTAGTTGAAGATAACAAAATAAAAATTCTCATCTAATATCTGATTTACAACCTGTGGCTTATCTTCCCGATGCGGCCTGTACACGAGAAAAAAATATTTGCTGTTGAATTTGTGTTGGGGTGTCTTATATGCCGGAAAATACAGTCATTCTTTGACTAAAATTTGGAATGTAATTTGCAAGATAACACTTCTAAACATGAAGGTCATTCTCGGGAACTTTAAATAACGAGCGCCAATGAAAGCGCCACATTATTCACTGTCGTGAATAATACGTGCTATAGAGTGTCAATACAAATAAAAAATAAACTCCACATTGGCTCCTCATTAAATACTTTCGTCGCCAAGAAGGGTTAAATTGAAGTAGGTCGAGGGAGAACGAATGCAAATGACGATCGGACACACGGATGCGTAGCCGCCTCCGCAATTACCGCCGCTTGACGATTCTCTCCTCGTTGCGGCGTTTGTCACGGCGTGCGATGTTGTGCCGAGAAAAATAGCTTTGAGGAAACGCATATGCCGTTTATGGCTTGGTGTTCCCTTAACAAGGCCAACATCTGAGCAGGCGCTTCCTTTCACACCAACGAGAACATGAAGGCGCTCGTACGCCTAGCATACGTCGGATTGCTTGTATGCAGGCGGCGACGTTTGACCGAAGCTGTAAGGTTTCTATTTTATACAATTTCTACAGAGAAATTCAACAGCTGTTGCAAAAACTGCCTTTGGGGTCAATGACGAACGTATATAAATCACAAACGTACTGTTGGTATTATTCAAGCCTGGGCGCCGCCGCAAGGTGTTGGAAAGAGAAGCTCTTAACTTTTCCATGCTGCCCTTGCCGTGTCCTTGAAGACAGTGGCTGGCTCCGATTTGATCCCAAGCAATCTTTGCAGCTCTTGTTTGCATCCCTCACCCCGCTATTTTAATCAGGAACCTTACTAAACAAATACCAACGGTTATCAGATCCGGCTCGATTTGCTCCTCAATCGAGCGTGACCAGATTTTCGAAATTTAAAACTGGAGCAAAGCAAGTCACAAGAACGTACAGGAACTGCCCAAATTTAAGATGCACTTTTTTTTTTACCCCAAAATGAAGGCTAAAGCATTGGTCCACTGGTTCCCAACCGCCGGTCCACAACTAATAATATTTTGGAACTGATTATGCTTTAAGGGTTGAAGTTCTGTGCTTTATTTGTGCTTTGTTTGGCTCGTCCTTTGGTTTTTTGGCGCCGCCTGTGGCAGCTGCTAATATTACATTTTGTATTGAGGAAGGTTAGCGTGACTTCAGTTGAGAGCAGTCACTGTCGATAACACGCACATCGTTCCGTCTCTCTGTGAAATCTGTCTCAGGAGTGTCCGTAAGGTGTACTTTGTTCTTTGTTTTTATTTTACAATTCCAGTGATCCAGGAAACATTTACAAGTCCACAGGATCAATAAAAACTTAAAAAAATTTTTTTTTTTTTTTTTATTATAAACATATAAATTCACTTAAGTTTATTTTGGGGTCATGTGAAGTGCTTCCTGTGTGATGTTATTTTTAAAGTGCTTACAACGTGAACGTCAACCGCGACAGCTCAATGTGATATGTTACAAATGTGTTTTTATGTGAATATGTACAATGTTAACCGTAGCTAACGTCAAAAGTTTTATGTTTGTTAGTTCTACGGTGTGAATTGTTGGTGGGAAGCGTGGATGAAAGATGAAAAATGTAAGACCGCAGTAAACATCCAGGCAAAAAAGATTGTCTAGTTTGCGTAGTTTGTGTAGTCATGTTGGTGTGAGTGCTGGTGTCTCACGTCTCATAATATATATGTCGCCTTTCGTATCTAGAATTTTCTCTCGTTACTAGAAACGACATTTTTCTGCCGAGGTGTTTCGTAAGAAGAATTTTTCCTAACAAGAGATGTTCGCCAGTAGAGTTACCACTGTACTCCGACTGTCTTTGATTGCCCCCCGGTGGCTAGTATATACAACTGCAGATACGCCGCACTGGACTATTAGCCGCAGGGTTATAGCGTGAGAAAAAATGAGGGTCTCGTAGTCCGAAATTTACGGCAGTTAAGAGTATACCGGCACAAACTCAAATTAGGACTCCGTATGCCAACCAAAGCTAGACGGATTTGTATAAAGAGGATGTCCCGAAAATGACGACACCGAATGCAACGGTGAAAGAACGCGGGCCCATCGTTCATATGCTTGAAGCCTTCATGAAAGGTTTCTCATATTTTATGGCTTGTGGCAACATGGCCAACAAGTCTCACCTGGCATTTATTTCAAGGCTAAAGCTGCTCCGTTGGATTGATGTACGCTGAGCAGTATTTCGCTTGACCCCTTTGCCTCGGCAGACATGCCCCTCTTTTAGCCTTGAAACTCTTTGAAATGATTTGTGACTTCCAAACTGGCAACGTTAGAAGCCGTATGAAACATACGGACGGAAAAATGCTCTCCGGCAACTCGAAAAAGACAGGGGGGCACAGAAGCCCCGTGATGATGTAAGGTCTTCGCCGGCAAGCAGTTGCAACAGTGTTGCAGTTAGTCCAAGCCCGTCTGTTTCACAGCGCACTTAATTATTTAATACAAATAGAAAATGCATTTGCTGTTATGGATCGGGTTTGTTTTCTGAAGATGCTTGATTTTGGCCGCTTTGGGTGCGGCTTAAAAAGTTCAAACTTTTGTTCCATCCAGTTTATGTCTTTAACAAAAAAAAAAAAAAAAAAAGTGCATTGTGTGATGGTCTCGGCCCGATTTTCACCTTTTCAACTTTCACAGTTTCCAGAAATTCACGCTTTTCAGGTTTCTGTTTTTGCCATTCCGAAAATTCACAGTTTACCGCATTTTCTGCACTATAGGGCGCAACTAAAATTCTTCAATTTTATCAAAAGCTATAACAAGATTGCTAGTGATGTTAAAGAGAAAAGTAAGAAGACGATTAGTATGGAAACGAAGCTTGAGATATTCAAGAAATACGAAGAAGGCTAGGCTAGGCTAGCCTCACGAAGGAAAATGGGCAGCAAAAGCTCATCACGTCACTCAAAGCTAAATAAATCCCATTCTATATTTTTTATTTATGTTATTTAATTGTATACATGTATATTATATATAAGTAACACTTACGATACTATTTCATTACCAATTTTACTACGTATATACCATTTTGATGTTTGTACCTGGGGTTTTACACGCATTAGCTATTTAACATTTGGATTTTCCGCCATTCGGCGGATTCGCGTTACGATCCCAACCGCCGAACGGATTAATCTCTTAAACCGGGGGCCCACTGTATCTCCATTTTGCGACCATTGAAAGCAGTTTATTGTATGCCGTTGTCATTCAGTGTTGTTCCACATCTCTTGACGTCATTCCAAATCACTCCACAAATTGTCAATTCGCTCCGTAGTAATAAACGTCGTTTCCCTTATTGACCGATTTAAAACATGAACACACATCCATACCTAAATGAGGCTTTTGCGCATGGAAAACCTGCATGGCTCTATTCTCTCTGCATGGATATCCCAATAGAACTTCCCTCCGCACATGTTCAATTATTCATCTCCCTCTGTCAAAAATTCAGCCTTGCTAGCACTTGCCAGTATCCCACACAAATTGGCAGGCAGGCGCATATTTGGCATATGGTGCAGAGCAGCATGGCTTTTTCCACGTCTTTTCACTTAGCACGCCTGCGCTTCGGAGTACACTCGCACAAACTGCAATAAACTGGCAAATGCATGTACGTTTACACATATACTCGCTCACGCTAATGATGTTGCGTGTTTGTCTGTCTTGCAAAGTGAAACCCCGAATCAAAACGCCGCGTGGATGTGCGGTTTTGTCTGATGAGCTCTTCACATTGACTTTCGGGTCTTTTGAGAGACAACGCTGCTCTTTGTTGTAACACGCAATGATGCGGGCATCCAACCGCTGAGCACTGTTAACAATAACATACGCGCATTACAAATTGCTATCAAATTAACCATACAGGCGGAAAAAAAAAATGGGAGAAAACGGAATTGGAATCTTACACAATACAGTCAGCGTGCAACAAATGAACAGTCGTAACACAACAACATTTTGGCTAAGTGACTCAGGAAAGTAAAATGTTGGTGTTTTTTTTCTTTGTTTTCCCCAACTGTCCAACATACTGTTTTCTTCACTTTCTCAAAAAAGAACTGCATTTCCAATCAATTGTTCTTAAATATATATATACTGTATTCTAGGCGCATAGTACTGTTGTCCAAATATCAATAACCAAGCATATTTTAATACAATTTGTTACATAAAAGGCCCGAGGTTACAGTGCATTGTTTTTATGAAACATTGTATGGTTAATTGTTTATTCTCATTGTAACCTTTCTTTTTTTATATATTTGGCGCTACTGTGCTAGGTTTTGACCGGATATGCTTTTCGTTCCATTGTACAACTACACGGGCAATGTTTGCTTTTACTGCACACGACACGCAGTGCGCGCTCCGCACATGCATCCGCTCCCACCCCCCTCCCCCGCATGTACATCTCTGCACACCTCTCTCACTCACAGCCACAAGCGAAGAGTTGCTGTCAAAACGGCCTCATTTAATGCTACGACTCTGTCGATGTAGAATGATGAGCAGTGGTTTAATTTTAAGCAAAAGTGCCTTCATTTATGGCTAAACTGGACCGAGTATTAACAGGCTGTTAGGCTGCTTCTGACTCCATGTTACGATTGAAGGTGGGAGTGTTAATGCAATACGAATTTACACCAATTTGAAATCCATTGTTTTGAAAAAACATAGAAAGTTTAAAGATACATTTTTTTCACGATGTGCATCTTCTAATACCATATTTTATGCGGTATAAGGCGCATCGGATTACAAGGTGCATCTTCAATGTGGCCTATTTTAAAAGTTTTCAAATATAGGGTGTACTGCATGGTAAGGCGCATAGAATAGAAGCTACATTAATGGCTGGGGTTATGTTATGCATCCACTAGATGGTGCTGTCAACAAAACAACCAGATAATACAGTCAAACTTTTCAAGTAGAAATTAAGAAAATGATGAGGAGTGTATTAATTTTAAGCAAAAATGCCTTCATTTGCAGCTGAACTAGGCCGAATATTAACAGGCTGTTAGCTGCTTTAGATTCCATGTTAAGACCGAGCGTAGGAGCGAAGCCGCATAAAGCGAAGCGCGAAACGGCGGTGGAAGACTGTATTTTTGTTTTGAGGTTCTTCCGTCGCGTTATGAAAAACGCTTCAAAACAAAGCTGTATGACTCCAGCTGGCAAGCGCAAGCTGAAAATTGTTCCAAACATGATGTTGCACCACACAAACACACACAGCCACCTGCTGAGAGCTTAAGCGTGCAGCGAGCATGTGTGTTTGCATGTCGACGCGAGCTCATTCCAAATATTCTTTTTGCCCTTGCTACCATTACTAACCGGGGAACAATTTCAGCGTATAAATAATACATTTAAATCAAATCACATTGAACAAATAAGTATGTCGACAAAAGTATTAATCAGAGAGCAAACATGTATTTACAAATATAACACTGGCACAAACAATCAATTATTCATAAAGTAGTGGTGGGTAAATGGGCTTCTCCCCGGGTGAGATGCTGCCATAATTGGAGTGGGACTCCAGGAGCGTCGGCTCCCGTGTTGTTTACGTGTCCGGGTGAATGCGTATTAGTGTGTGTGTACCTTTGCGCGGATGCAAAACTAACCCCAAACCCGACACGAGTAGTCAAGTGTCAGCTCATTACTGCTTAATGACTTGTCTGATTAGTGCTCAATATAAAAGTCTTACTGTCATATGCTCTATGTTTATTTGGATTAATTATTGTACTAAAGTTAATAAATGGATGCAGAATGATGCGGTGCATTACAGGGTCCCTGTGATGATCAACTACCGTAATCCCTCCAATATAAGATACACTCTTTTTTTCCCCCTAAAATGAAGGCCAAAAGTATGGGTGTGTACGTAAAGATTTGAGTTTTTTTTCTCCATTCAATTACATTCGAAGAAGGTTGATCCATCATCCGCTTAAACATAGTTGTGACGCATGGATGTGCATTTAAATATCGGCCGTATTCTCTAATTAGGGTAATGGGGTGACCTAGAGGGTGGACAGGCTGTCAGCAGCTAACAGCAGCTTGTTTTAGCTGAGGTTGTTACTCCTTTATTTTCATTAAAAGAAGCGAGCAGACTGAACCGACGTCCGAGTCCATCCTTGTACACACGCAGGAATATTACTAATCTGAGAGGATCATGTAAAAGTTTAGCATTTCTCCAGCCAATTCAATTAAGTGGCAAGGAATTGGCTCGATCAACTCGAGCTGCGTTGCGACGAAAAAGAAAAACAAGTGCTTTGAGCGAATCACACTGGTGCTGCGTTCACTGACTGCGCACAACAAATATATAACTTACCAATGTGAAAACAAGAATTTTTGAAGAATTTACAAAAGATGACATTAACTCTGTTTTGCTATAGTTTTTACATTGTTACCAAACTATTGGTGCGTCCTATCCACGCTATATTCAAAATATCGGAATTTGCCCATTAAAATTAAGAGCGCATCCTATACACAGGCGTGTCCTATAGTTGGGACACGGATGGTGCCCAACTTCAGTATACATGGCTAGATCAACTTGAAAACAAGTGCTTCGAGCGCATTCAAGGCGCTGCATTCACTGACTTCTCACAATGTGGGAAATTTGCAACACACTCAACTAAACCCGCAACAAATATAACTTGAAGTGACAATGTGTATGATTTAGACCCTTTTTCATTAAAAATGATTTCATACAAATGAATACATGCGATGATTATAAAGTTCAAAAACTTGCGAATAAATGTGTTCTTAACAACCAACAGTATGTTTTAAATTTAATCACAGGTCTAGTTATCATGAAATTATAATTCTCGGTGCATCCTTTACACTGTAACATAGAAAATACCAGAATTTGAACCTAAAATTAAGGGTGCAACCTATATTTAGGAAATTACGGTGATCAAATTCGATTGCCCAGCCATCTATTTCCTAACAAGCCCACCTCTAACGAACAAAGGAAGCCACTACCAGCAGTCAGAACATGATGTGAAACAGTAAACTTTGCCTCCAATCCAATAATCACTCTTCTTGGTCACGTGTCTCAAACCGCCGAGTGTGTCTTTAATGAATTTGTATTTCCAGAAGCGCACAGCTTGTCCCTTCTCCTGCATGGTGTCATGTCGCCATTCTTTCATTGTCTTAACCTCTTGTTAACAAGGCCAAATCATTTGCGCCGCGCTAAGGGCTGGCGTTAATGTAAAATGTATGCTTGCGATCATTGGAATAACAATCGCGTTAATACTCAAGCACTTTTCCTGGAGGCTAAAAGCATCTAATGGGGTCTGCGACTTACTGGTAATGCAATGTAGGTATTAATTATGATAACCTCCCGAGAAAGTCTATTCATTTATGTTCATTGTAGTGGACATTTGTTTTTGGTCTATCGCTTTTGACCCATTCGAGGTGCTTTACGAAGTCCTTGTGCGCTTAGTGAAGGACATCCTGACCGTTCTAATGATGTCAAAAGAATTTGCGATAGATGCAAGTCTCTTGAACGTCTTGCTGGGACAAAATGGACACAACAGTGGACACACGTAGGACGAACCTGTGTATAGGATGCACTCTTGATTTTGGGGGCAAATTCCGATATTTGTGACGTTACCGTGTGAAGGACGCAGCAACAGTAAAAACTATCGTGAAACAGAATAAATCTCGTCTTTTGTACATTCTTCATATTTTCTTGAGTTCATATCTGTAGGTTATATATTTGTTGCGGGTTAAGATAATTGTGTTTCCCACATTTTGAGTGGTCAGTGAACACTGCGCCAGTGAAATGTTGAATGCGCTCGAAGCAGTTTTTCTTTTTCATTCGTGTTCCACCAAGTTTATGATTGGGTGTATATGCCAAAAGACCGCAGTTAATAAACGAATGAAATGGAATACCTTGTTCTCCAACCAGAGCACTCAACTTGCCACTCATTGTTCAATCATCATAACCTTTACCGTTACATCTCTGTTTTAGTAATATTCCTGTGTGTGAAGAAGGATGGACTCGGATGTTGGTTCACTCTGCTACTGTCTGCTGGTTCATCAAGATCTGGGTGAAGTTTTAGCTCCCTAGTGTCTTCTTTTACATTTTTTCCCTTTGATGTGAAACACCTCTGATGTAAAGATCAAAGGATTGGACAAAATACCGCACAAATAAGTGTGGCGAGTCAAAGTACTTCTTTTGTATGCCAGGTATTTCTAGTGGACTTCAAGATGACGGACCCGACATGGTCGACTTCTTTCTCCACCCTGTTTACAGTCACAGGAAAGCAATCGGTAAGGGAGAAAACAAAGAGCTGCCATCTCCTGATATGCAGCAATTGCAGCAAAAAAAGGGTGGGTGTAAGACTGTTGTCCTGGCTGTGATGAGCTGGTGCTGACACAGCCAGATGTTTCGTTTAAATGCAAAGCCCCGATGTAGCATGATAGGAGGCGCTGACGCATGCTCTTGGGGTTTTAGGCAGCCAAGTGCTCCTTTGTTGCCCCTTTATACCCCCCATAGGCTGAGCGTGTGTACACTTTATCACACCCAATTGACATTTAGCTGAGTGTGTGCATTTGTACGTGTTTGCACATTTCCATGTCTGCGAGGAGCACTACTTGGAGCATATGTCGGATTCAAGGTTTTCTGTTGCTCTTTTGTCATTGTGGGTGTGGTCAGGCTTGAAGGAAAAATGACTGCACAACGAAGGAATACCATTAATGTACCATATTTTCTGCACTATAAGCCACACCTTCAATGAAAGGTCTATCTTATTACTTTTCATATATAAGGTGCACCACATTGTAAGGTGCATTGAATAGAAGCTACACTAGTGGCTGGGCTTGCGTTATGCATCCACTAGATGGAGCTGCCCTAAAGGGAATCTCAACAAAACAGTCAAATGAGTCAGTCAAGCTTTTATCAATAGACAATCAGAAATTAAGAATAGGCTACAGATGATTTGTGATGTAAACAAAATTTACAACGATGATGAGATGGATAGATAGATAGATAGATAGATAGATAGATAGATAGATAGATAGATAGATAGATAGATAGATAGATAGATAGATAGATAGATAGATAGATAGATAGATAGATAGATAGATAGATAGATAGATAGATAGATAGATAGAAAGTGAGCCAGCAAAATGCATAGCAAGCTAGTGAGCTAGCAAGATAGCTAACAAGTTAGTGTGCTAGCAAGATAGATAGCAAGCTAGTGCTCTAGCAAGATACAGTAGATAGTTAGTGAGCCAGCAAAATGCATACCAAGCTAGTGAGCTAGCGAGATAGATAGCAAGCTAGTGCGCTAGCGAGATATATAGCAACCTATTGATGATAGATAGATAGATAGATAGATAGATAGATAGATAGATAGATAGATAGATAGATAGATAGATAGATAGATAGATAGATAGATAGATAGATAGCTTTCTATCTATCTATCTATCTATCTAACAAAATACAAAGCCCGCTGGTGAAGTATCAAAATAGATACTAAGATAGATAGCAAGCTATGAGAGAGAGAGAGAGAGAGAGAGAGAGAGAGAGAGAGAGAGAGAGAGAGAGAGAGAGAGAGAGAGAGAGAGAGAGAGAGAGAGATGCATATGGTCTCTTATGCTGCAGTTTGAAGGCGAGTCATATCCTAACAGAAAATTTAGAGAGATCTAAAGAAGAATAAGCGGCAACTTTATGTGAGCTTGAGCAAGCGACAGCATCAACAGCTCATTGTCGTCATCGTAAAAGCATGATCTGAGTTATCATGCACCTGCTGGCTCATTCGGGCACGCCGCAGCGAGCCAGACTGACAAGTCTTAATGGCATGAAGTTGAAGTTGAAGCCGTGCAGGCAGGCAGGTGGTGCTTGATAGGCTAATTGACACACTTACAAATTCTCACTTTCTTCCTCTCTCATATTCTGTTCCCTGGTTTGTACTCATGTTCTCGCCATTCAAACTCATCTCATTTACCAGTGGCTTGAATTACAGTCCATGAATGTGTGTTATTAAGACCAGAAAGGATGGTAGACGAGAGAGCCCGGGGAGATCAAGAGCAGGTACGTGGGAAGGGCAGAAGGTGATTAATTCCATCCTGTGGATTCAGTGCATGAAAGGAAATGAAAATGATGAAAAACAAACATGGAAACTGCTCTCAGAGCCCCCGTTTACTTTTTGTTCAGTGCTCTCACTTCCCTTTCCGCCCTTGCATACATCACATAGAGTTTCCGGGGACAAAAAGATACAAGCTAAATTCGGGTGTCCAAACTTTTACACGTGTGGTGAGGAACGCTAATGATCATAAATCGGACCTAAATACGCTCAAAAATATTTATTGTTTGATCTGACACCCAATTTTAGTGATGGGGTAATGATGCTTCATGAAGCGCTTGTGATTTTTTTTCTTTGTTTTTTTTTTTTTTTTTTACTCTGCTCTATGGTGCAGTGGAAATGTTTTTATTTTTTTTACTCGTGTGCCATCTAGAGGTATCCAAAAATATCACTAATGCTTCATGAAGCTTCATTTGGCCATCACTACCAAAATTTCTCATTCTGCCCACCACCCTTCTATTCTCTTTTTAAGTCAATCGCAAAAATAAAGTTTTACTGCAATTTGGGTTAAATTTACAAAAACGAGTATAACTTACTTCAAAAAAAAGCTGAAAACATCTATTGAAAATTTTCTAAATAAAAGCATACCAAGGTGGTTCGTGTCATAAATTTCTTGTTATTGTACAGTTTATTTTGAAGAATTGGTTGGCTTTCTCACAATGTTTTTCTGTTTTACTATAATACAACGACTTGACAGGCAAAAAATGTCCCCGGGGAGAACCCACGCGGGCTCGGAGAGAACATGCAAACTCCACGCAGGAAGGTGAGATCCTTGCAAAAAACTGCGTCCACGAGCCGCTGTTAATTAGCATCGTTAAAGGTATGGTGTGTAAGATTTAGACCGTTTTGCAATATGGACAGCAGGAGGTCCTGCAGGTGCTGAATTTACCCTTGTCCGTAGCTATAACAAACATGGCCGCCTCCGGAGAAGTGCCGACGCCCATGTAATATCATTTCATAACTTGACCTATGGGTATAATTAAAACATAATGTTGGTCATTAAGAACACATTCAGTTGCAAGTTTTTGATATATACAATCATTTAATTTCTTCCTTTTTAATGAAAAACATTCTAAATATTACACATTGTCCCTTTAAGTCGTCGTGTATGCCATGGGCTGCTGATAAATGGATAACGAGCCGTGAATAGCCCCCTGTTCTCAGTTTGGGCCCACTAATCTAAACTCTGCCCAGCGATCACTTTGTTTCTTTTTCAGCTCCTTGTCAGATGATCACCATTCGGGCCACCCAGCTTCAACTCCCAACAGTCCCGTTTGGGCACCAAGCCAACAAAGCGCAAGCCCGATCGGCGCTTCCTTCTATGGCTTTGATTGGACTGACAAACACAAGGTAACGGGCACGGAGAAGTATTTCAAAAGCACCTGGGACCCATTCTGCCAGTTACGTGTCCAATGTGTAACTATTAGACGGCGGCTAAAGGCTGCCATCTATCGCTTCAATATCTATTTGATGATACCCACATGGGAATACTTCAGCGCCGGTCTTGGTTAACCTGTCGTTTTATTTTAACAATCCCCCTCGGGTCTCTTCACGGTCTATTACTGGATGCCGGGGAGGCCGCGTGCTAGATTGTTATATGCGTGTCAATAAACTGTATTTGGTCGTGGCCCTATATGGTTCCATTTGTAGAAGCGCAGGAATATCATTGCCAATGCTCCCATGGAGAGGGAGAAAAAGTTCAAGCTGCAAATGAATGGCGTTCATATTAACATTAAGCGTTCTTGAGACTGCACATTAGCATGCATTGCGAGACAATTTTCTTTGAATGGTTTTACAGTAACATAAAAAAAAAGTGTTATTGCTTTGCAAATTCTTTTTGATCTTTATTATGAAGTGATGCAGACGTACAGTTATTTTTATATTTTTACTTCCGTCACCTGTGCAATTCCTGAATAAATTTATTTCAGCTGGTATTTATTTATTTAACGTCCATTGTGAAAATGCACTCTGTGTCACCCTCTTGTCTCCCCCCTTAAAGACTACAATTATCATGACAAACATTAGCTTCTTTGGTTAACAGTTCTCAAATTGGGGTGCTGGTACCCCTGAGGGCTCTTCAGGGAGAGCGTGAGATTTTAACAAGGTTCCTACAAGTATCAGGAAATTTAATTTTGCTGTTCTCAAATTAAAATGAATTAAATGCCCATATGCAATTGCATATAAGAATAAGTTTTATAAGTTTTCTTATCAAATTAAGAGCAAATTGATTGGAACGTAATATACGTTTTATATATATATATATATATATATATATATATATATATATATATATATATATATATATATATATATATATATATATATATATATATATATATATATATATATATATATGTGCTGGTAGCTCTGAGGGCTATGTAGAAACAAGGTTTCTACATATATCAGCACATTAAATTGTTAAATTGAATGCTTTTTAATGCTGTTCTCAAATTAAAATGAATTAAATGCCCATATGTGATTGCATAAAAGGATGAGGTCTGTATTCTTTTCAAATTAAGAGCAAATTGATTGGAATGTAAAGCAACTATTTTCTTGTGAGTGTGTGTATATGTATGTATATATATATATATATATATATATATATATATATATATATATATATATATATATATATATATATATATATATATATATATATATATATATATATATATATATATATGTATATATATATATATATATATATATGTGTATATATGTGTGTGTGTGTGTGTGTGTGTGTGTGTGTGTGTGTGTGTGTGTGTGTGTGTGTGTGTGTGTGTAGAGGCCAGTTCTGCACCAGTGCAATCTGCTAACACGTTTAATTCTTTCTCGTTCGTTGATAAATCAGACTCCTGTTATATTTTATTCTTCTGTAGGCGGACATTATTGAGCGTCCCTTACGGGCAACGTGTACCAATTCCTTCCCGTTTTTCACCATACCTTTAGAAATGGTTCCCCTTGTTTTACACACATCAATATTTTATTTAATGCAGAAATTGCAGCCCAGGTAAGCCATTATTCTATCTCTCAGAGGATTTGTTAGAATAAAAAAAAGAAGAAAATCCAGCTTTTGCATTCTCTATGTTGAGGAACGACAACAACAACAAAGATATGAAAGCACCCAGGAGAATAATAGCAGAATTCTGTCTGCTCCCATGCTCCCACATTTCCCTCTGGTGTTCTACATTTCACAACGGCGCGCCGACCGCGATGCTCAATTCTTCATCACAAGCTACAAGTGACAAATATTTCATAAGTACTCCAAAGTTTTACGACAGCAAACTTGCAATGTTTTACTTTATGTGATCGCGCAGTTACGCCGGGTGATGTTTGCGCTTTCGTGCCGACTTCTTCGTGCGCTGGCTTTTTTTTGTGCGGCAACGGAGGACACAAAAGGCAGACAAATAACAGAGGCGCCCCGTCCAATAACGCCGGGGTTTATCTGCTCCTTCTGCCTCCTCTAATTTCCATCAACCTTGACAAGCCCATTTAATGAACGCCGGACCAAAAATAAACATGTTTGCGTTGAGTTGAAGCGACAGGCAGTGATCGCACCTCTCAATGTTGAGGGAGATAAGGGACGTTTTTAATTGAAAAAGCGCTCGACTTTTGCCTCCGGCGTCCAAACTTGCACAAGCACGTCAATGTGAACAAATACATATTCATGGGGTTTGTCATTGAACGGGAATATTCTCCATGAAAAATCACTTCTGGATTACAGGCCATTCATTCTTGAGTTAATATTAACGAGAAGAAAAAAAAAATCTGTCGAGTTAGACTTTCAGCTGATTTAAGCTAAAATTGGAACTCCAAATTAGCGCTGCTTCCGAAATTGCAGTCAGTTTTTGTTTTCTAACACACAAGGTCATTTTTTCCTCGGTTTATGAGACAGATAAGCAAAATTCCACTGATTAGCTTTAGCAAGCGCTGATTACAATTGTACTCAAATACAGCTATCGGGCAACTTGATTGTGCAGTCAAAATTAAGAGGTGAGAGGTGCGTGCAGCGATTGCTTTATTCTTCTGGGGTACAGTAAGCTGCAACTTTTTTCTCATGAATTGAGCCCTGCGGCTTATAGTCCAGTGCGGCTTATCTGCCATTTTTTGGGTGATCCACTGGTAAAGCAAGCGTGTGTATCTGCTGGTGTCGATTTCTGGAACAACTATGAAAGACTGTTACAAATATAGTAATAAAAATCTAAAAATTACGTATGAATTGATTAAGATCTTATACAAATGTTTGTGACATCTATGAATTTGACATACTGTGGATTTGATTGTATATTGTTGATGAGTATGATTGTGTGCAAAATGTTGTTTGTAATGTTTTGTTTTTTTGAAAAAATATCCATCCGTAGGGTTAGGGTATGATATGATATGAAAACTTTATTTTTGAACTTAAAATCAAGCAAAACAAACAATAAAACAAAAAAACTGTATACAATGGCTTTTTTCATGAATAAACAATAATAATAATTTAACAAAAAAACAATAGCAATTGTCATGGTTTGTTGGGTTTTGGGTTGTGGGTTTATTTTGAGGGGTTCTGTTCCTTTCTGTTTTCATACACGGTTCTGCTCCTGCTCCTCTCGTGTCTCCCTGCGTTAGTTTTGAGTTAGTCCACCTGTCCGCGTTACCTGCCCCTCGTGTCCTCCAATCCGCTCCCTTTGCCTGTTGTCCCTGCCCAGCTGCCGTGCGTTTGTCTGATTAGAGTTGAATGTATTTAAACCTGGTTTTCGTTACAGCCCGTGTCGGATCATTGTCATGTCATTGTCATATTGTTTTCTGTCGCCTTGTAGTCCCGTCTCGCCCATCGTCCCTCAGCTTTGTGTTTTTCTGCCGCCCGTCCGTTGGTGTTTTGTTTTCTGTTTTTCCCAGCCTGCCTGCGCCCTTAGTTTTTGCCGTCCCGTTTTTCCCGCTTTTGTTCCTGCTCGTTGAGTTAATAAACATGGATTTCATGAAGCCCCTGTCTCGACGTCCTCCTGCTTTTGGGTCCTCCTCCTCCGCAACCACGCCGACCCTCACACCCGCCGCGCACCCCCGTGACAGCAATAGGAGCATTGATCTTCCCACGAGTTCAAAAAAGGAGTAGGGAGAAGTAAAAAAATTAGGGTAAGGGTAAGTTAGGTTAAGGTATAAAATAAAAAATACTTCTATACTACCATTTTTTTGCGTAAAAATCTACAGCTTATAGTCCGGCGCGACTTATCCGTGACAAAAATATTTAGTTTTGTGCTCAATTTTTGCCATTTTGGCTTATATAGCGGTGCGGCTTATAATACGGAAAATACGGTACTTTGAATATTAGTAACGCTGTCCTTAAAAACGTTCTGAGAATAAGGTGTTCAATGTTTTTTTTTTTTGGTTATTCTTCCGCATTTGAGCTCCTCCACATTGCGCACTCATGAAATATGAAGAAGAGTAGTCCATCTTCTCGCTACAGGTCATCATCATGGCTCCTCTCCTGTCTGCCAATATGTTTTCTTAAACAGGCCCTGAGGGAAGCGCTCCTCAAATTGAAAAAGTGTAAGGAGCGAGCGGAGCCCTTTCCAATCCTCGGCGGACGACGTGACCTCGGCGAAGGCAATGTCAACCCTCGGCGCGATTGACAGGCGCCATTTTTCTCAGGATGACGTCTTTATCGGGCGGCCGTTGTCATCCGGCGAAGGAACGCAGCGCACCCGCCGCCCTGCCTGTCAGCCCAACAAAAATTCAGTTTCCATGACAACGCCGTCCTCCCAACTTTCATGACATTTCTGCCACGCGGGCTGACTTAAGGTGAGCCATTTTTGAATTTTCCCTGCCACATCAACTGCGGATTTGGCTTCAGCGCCAGAGTTGTCTTGTACTTTTACTGGCACGGACATTCTTCTGAATCTTTATTCCCCGCACTTGCCCTTTTATTTTCTTTGATAGTGGATCTACGCTACACAGCTGCACTTCTGGGATAGAAAATGTTGGAAAGGCTGCAGACTTGTATTTGACTTAAGGCAGCTTGACAGTGTTTGGCTATTTGTTTTTTTTTGTTTTTTTTTGTTGCTTTTTCACTACAATAGGCTGCTCATTATGAATTCTTTCAGCAATTACAAATCCGGGTAGTTGAAATGTAAAAAAAAAAAAAAAAAAAAATCTGATGAAAACATTTGTCTACCGAGACTTATTTGCTCAGCTCTGGGTAAATGTCAGCCTACGCAGGAAGAAGGCAGAAATGGATCTTTGATGAAAACGTGCACCTGAAGCACCGTTTCGAGAGTGCTCCGATATTATTAACCCTTGTGGATTATTTTGACACTTTGGATTTTTTCCACTTTGTTCTTGCAGTATTTTAATGTGATTACTTTGAAATGTTGTCCGGGAGAAATTTCAGCTCCCTGGTGCCTCATTTCAATTCTTTACCTTTGATGTGAAATGCCATTGATTTTGGTAAAAGGACTAGATAAAATTCTGTTCTTTTATTAATATTTTGGCATTTTTTGGTCATTTTCTTCCACTTCATTTTCATAGTATTTTAGCTGTGATAATTAAGTGGTTGTGCCAATTCAAACTTTGACATGTTGTCACCATCTGGGTGAAATTTCAGCTCCCTGGGTCAGTCTTTCACTGCTTTCCTTTTAATGTGAAATGTCCTTATATAAAGATTGTAGGATTCAACAAAATACCGCAAAAAGATTAACCGAGTATTATTTGGGATATATTTTTGTATTATTGTAGGATTAGACAAAAGATCTCACCCTTGTGCATTTTTTTTAACCATTTTTGGCTAAATCATGCTTGTAGTATTTTAGCCAAGGGATGGCACACTTTTGGAAGTGTGATGAGTGGTCCAGCCTTTTTCAAAATTGAAATTTTGTCACAATCTAGGGTGGAATTTTGTCTCCCTAGTATATTCTTTCAATGCTATCTCTTTGATATGAAATGCCTTTGATGTGAGGATCAAAATACTGCACAGGGGTTAAGTGTGGCGACAGTCATTGCTTTTGTATGCTAGGTATTTGCTGACCACCCGACTCGGTCGACTTTTTCCCAGCCGTATTTCTTACACGGTATTTCTGTTTGTGAAATGTCTTACATGTCTTACATTTTAAAAAAGATAGCAGCTATGAAGAGCCCATAATGTTTTTCCCGTGTATTTTTTACAAAAAAAAAAAAAAAAAAACGTAGCCACTGAAATGGCATTTTACGAAAAGTACACCTTACTTAATTGACTCAGGCAAACTTTTACATGATCCTCTCCATTTCAGTAATATTTATGTGTGTGAACAAGGATGGACTCGGACATTGGTTCAGTCTGTTTGCTTCTTTTACTGAAAATATTGCTGTAACAACCTCGGTAATTATTAGTAAGAATACAGATGATGTATAAATTCACATCTGTGCTTCAAAACATGGCTTACGTGGCCGACAGATCCATCTTCCTCGAATGGTGTCGAAGGACGCACCCGTACGTTTGGCCTTCATTTTTGGGAAAAAAAAGTGCAGCTGATATTTGGGGAATTACGGTAATAAATGAGTACAGTATCCTCTCACAAGAACATCCAGTCTTATCCATTCACCACAACTCACGTTCAACCTTGGATTATATTAAAAAATACCTACATAATCAATATTAATGATATTTCGGAGGGAGCGATTATCCGACGGAATAATCAATTGGATAGTGTCGGCCCTTTTGCTGAACTCCTCGGGTTTTGATCGAATCAAGCCCACGAGTGGGCCAGGGGCCGCACCCACCAAACGCGGAATTACGGTTGCGTGCCGCGTGAAATAAATCATGACCTCGGCAGCAGAGAAAATATAATATGGTCGACTCGGAGCTATTCCCCTCGTGAGGACTGATTTGCAACCCGAAGACGGATTGCGCATTCAAGCAACAATGCAGCTTTTAGCTTTCAGGCCGCCTCGGCGTGAGGGATATACGGGACGCAATCAATAGGTGAATTAATTACAACCCTGGCAGATGGGAGTATTGCGTGACCCCCAGCGGACCAGCGAGAAAAGATCGGTCGCTATCACTTCTTAAGGCTAGTATCAGTGCAGCATATGGGGTCCGGGGAAGGTCACGCGGGAGCCTGTGGCACGCCTTCATCGTTTCCGCACGGGTGACGCTGCCAAATAGCCGGCGCTTCGACTGGACCGTGTTGCATGACAGACATTTGCAAAACGCCGGCTTACTAGGGATGTTAGCGTCTCATTATGAGACTCATGCTCGTTAATGAATTGAAAGCAATTAAGGCGCGGCGTAAGTGAGATGGAAGTAAAAGGAAAAGGGCAGCAGATATGAAAAGCTGGCGTGACGCTCCCCTTCAGCTTGTTCCGTAGCCGGCCCAAAGAGGCAGCGGGGATGCTAGCGCACTTCCTGCTAGCATGCTCATCTATTTAGAGCAGCGGCGGGATGTCCTGGTTGCCCGTGGGCTGCATTTGCCTCGCTCCTAATAACCAACAAACGCCCCATGAATTCCTTAAGAGTGTGATGTGAAAAAAAAGAAAAGAGGGCGGGGGGTCTGGGCTGACCTCGCCCTGGCACTTACCACTTCCTGCTACTCGCATAGGCAATATTCCAGGCTGTTGTTTTGCCTCTATCAAATTTCCCATTAAAAGTGACATTTCATCGACGTCAAGCCCCGAGGTGGAAAAGCCACCCGATATTAAAGGAGGTGAAGGATGGAAGAATATGTCGGCCAGGTTTGCGCGTGTTACGTCTGTGTGTACGCCGCTAGCGTCTAACTGACTCCATTATCAACATAAAGGCAATTACACGCCTCTCTGTATTCACTGTAGCTATTAAAGCAAACAGACAGTCATTTATCACAAGTACGTAAACACCATTGTTGCCTTCTCCGCCTCATCGTTTGCTGCCGACGTTACGCCGCGGAAATCATTTCAAAACGTATCCCAAAGTATACTTGTGATTAAGAAACGAGGATGTCGCAGGACAAAAAGAGAGAGGCGGGGTCTTAACTAGACAAGGACGAAAGAAAACTTTGCTTTTAGTATGTATTGTATGCTGTGATTTAGAAGGTATGGCCTTCACGGGTGTCTTATTTATAACGGATATCGGTCAGATATCAGGCAAAGTGTTGTTTTCCTAAACTGATTCATTTCCAACAATTCCTTGCCGATTCTGAGCCCGAGCAGATAATACTTGATACGGCACTGGTAGGAGGTACGCCTTCGTAGCGCCTCTATACCGGCCCCGTACCGCCAGCGCAAGGGTAAATACGCACCCAGCTTATCCAAGGAGTAGTGCTGGGCAATAATATCGATATATTGTGATACAAAGTGACGCAGTGCGATGTTCAGTTTCCAATATATTGTGGATTGTTTTGAAATACCTGATGTTAATCATAGTTTTTTTTTTTGTGTTTTTTTTTTTTTTAACTCAACCTGCTCCGGATGGGCTTTCCCGTCATGATTTTTGTCTAGGTCATTTCAATTTCAGGAAAATACTTATTTTTGGCTTCTTCTTTCACGCCGCCTCCAATACTTATTACTTATTACTATTCTTATTACATTAGCTCTTTTGTTATTGTTTCGTTGTGGCGGTCAGGTTTGGAACAACGTCATAAAGGGGGCGCGGCAGCTGAACGGTGAGAGGCGGGGCTTCAGTCAACAAGTTGTTTTGCTTTCTGGTTCGAAAACCCCCCCCTCAGATTTCATAGGAAATTTAATTTCAAATAATACAAAAATAACCAACTAAATAAAGAAACAAACACATTTTGGCAGTCTGACCACGGCTTTAGACCTACGGAGTTTTTATATACAAGCGCAAAAAAACGACCGGGCTAAAAATAGCACAGATATCCTATAACTGCTTTATTATAGCGCAAGGCCATACTGATTTCGCTATGTCCCCTATCTATCTGAAACATTTACTTACCTGCCATCCCCAACACATTTGAAGTTTTGTGGCATATCAGTTTAAAACTGAGTCGCACGTAAACCCGAGAGATTTATAGGTACGCCGCCTCCAATTACTCATAACTCAAGAGACCGTCAAAGTAAGTGTAAAAAGTCTCCGAGTGGTATTCATTCCCTCCCGAGCATTACAACGCAATCAATCGTGATTAAAATGTCTTGCGCTGGATGGGCTTTTGTGAAATATGATGTGCAGAGACAGACAGCCTTATGTGATTATCGAGGAGCTCTTTGGGACTTTATAAATTGCAAAACTGTTTCACATCGAGGAATACGCGCATCCCCTCATTTCTACAAATCTCCGTATTTTTAGGAGCTACCTGTTGTCCGCGGGCACCGTGATGGTGACCCCAGCCAATTTGACCTATTTTAATTTTGCACAGACTGCATTGAGTTTTGGAGAGAAAATACCACACTGGTGACCCTTGTGAGTTCTCCATCACTTTGTATGACAAATAATGGCACCAAATAGCCCTAAACACGTCAACTCAAATAAACAAGTCAACGGCGGATTTAATGAGATGTGAGTATGCTTGAGCAAATATAATGAGACGTGTAAAAGTGATTTTGCTCCTGTGTGTGCTCTCCAACCAAAGGTTGTAGGGGTAAAAAAGGCACATATTAGGTACGCTTATACAATCTAATGAGATACAACACGAGCCTTATTAGAAATTGTGGCTCGTCCAAGATTATAATGAACTGTCTGAATGACACTGTCAGATATACACCTATTATTGTTGTTATTCTGAAAACATGCCCTTGAACCCACCATTTTTGCCAGTATATCAAGGGCTCCACGCTAACTTTGTCACTGGTGCTAACCAACTTTTTATTTGTCCAAACCGCGCAGGATTTGGTCACACACTTTTATTATAATCCATTCTGGAATTTCAACATTGCCTCGTATTAGGTCCTCTCAATGCAATGTTTCTCAACCAGGGACATTTGAGGCATACAGTATTAGGAGCGATGCGCAAACTCATTCAAGCTCAGAGTGCTAATGAAAATGTATACAGTATTTTCCGCACTCCAAGGCACACCTATAAAAGCCTTCAATTTTCTCAAAGCTTACAATGCGCCTTATGATGTGAAAAATAAAATATATGGCTCTAAATATTTTTCTTCAGTGTTTTAATGTCTGTTTAAATGGGACACTTTTAAAAATGCTCAATTTTGCCATAAATGTTATATATAAAAATTGTAAAAATGTGATATTAGCAAAAGTAAATTCGCTATAAATTTAGATATTTATGAAATTGAATTGGGAATATTTATTATGTCATAATTAGAGTATTATAACTTTTGAAGACTTGTGCATTATGGGAGTCCAGGCTAAGCCAATCGTTAAAGCCACTTAAAGGCTTGCAAATGTCATAAGTTGGCCGCTAGCACCACTTAATGGTTTTGGAGTGATTGCGTGTTGCCGTTGAAAAAAAATAATGCAAAAATCGGGGAAATGTATGATAAAACATTAGGTTTTCAATATGTTCAAAATTGACAATACTGTAGTCTCAATTTTGAATGGCAGTAAATGAGACTGACATGGGCTAACTTTGACACCTATGGGGTGTTTGGGCTGTTTTTCATTCAAAAGGAATACATTAAACGACTGTTAATTTCAAAAACTTGCAAATAAATGTATTGTTAATGACCAACAGTATGTTTGAAATATTTTGGTTGCTCTAGTAATCATTCAATTATATTACATGGTGAGTGGCACTTCTCCGGAGGCAGCCATGTTTGCTACGGACAATGGTAAATGCAGCACCTCCTGCTGGCCGTAATGAAAAACTGTCGAAATCTTACACACTATCCCTTTAATGTGAAGCACTGACGTCAGAAGTAGACTTTTTTGTTTTTGTAAAATTCGCCCAAATCGAAGTAAAAAAAGGGGGTCGATTTATAAGCTAGGTCGACTTGTACTCTGAGAAACACGGTAAGTAAAATAACAACGTGATTAGAGATCTCGAACGCAACGATCCAATTTTCACTTAAGATCGTCCGCACTGGAAAGTGAGAGGAAATTCATCCTGACTAGCAGTTTTACCAATCAAACAAACCCGTGAAAAACTCCGACAAGCAAACTCACCTCAAAATAAAACATATCGCAGAGATTTTTCCCGACATCTATCACAACTTTCTGTCGGGCGATGATCTTAAACTGCTTTGGTGGGTGAATTCGCTTGCATGTAGCACACTCCCAAACAACAAAGTGCAACTCAGATCGAATTCCGCGTGGCCGCCTCTGATTAGGAAAACAAAGAAAATTTGGGGAAAGCAAACGAGAGGGAGCCTGGCAATTAGGCATCTCAATTCAACTGATTGGGGATGACAGGGGCAACGCCGCGCACAGCTTCATACCCTCAGACATGCACGCAAACCCTGTCGCACTTTGTCTCTCTTTATCTGGCGCGCACAAACACGCACACACACTTGAGAATACTACGCCTCATTTACTGCAATTCTAAATTGGATCTGATTTGCAATTAATGGTTTAATTGGCCATCGGAGGGGCTTCTTCTCTCCCTGGAGCATTGCTGGTTCCGCTGGGTAGTCGTGTGGGAAAGGCAGGATGTGGAACTGATCGAGCCGGATCAATCGAACCAAATAATCCCAAACTTGTAAGCGGAGAGAGTGGAGGAAAGTCACGTGGTCCTACGGGGCATTCAAAGTACAAATTGTTCATTAGGCGATCATGCGTGGCCGACGACGTGACAAAATTGACAAGAAAATTGATGAACTTCTATCGGAGCGGCAGAGACTTTCAAATTCATAGTACAACCGAGTCTGCTTCATTATTTTTTGGGATTCCTATAGAGTTGATCATAATTGCGCAACAGAGCTATTTTTAGAACTGCGGCAGCCGCTTTCGGGTAAAAAAATCGAACGTGAAATGTTCCTTAACGAGCCAAAAGTTATGAACTGACAAATAAGAAAAAAATCGCGAATAAGGTGATGCAACGCCCAGTAGTGCGTACGTGTGCTTGTGTATATGATTTCTCCAGCCGTGATATCACAAATTATGGTTTTATGAGGAGCATTTATTCGAGTAGGGCCTTACTGAAGGCCTATGAGTTGTCACTAAAATTAGCTAGCGTATTATCCACACTCACAAGTTATCGAAACAACAAAAAATGAATTTTGGACACGTTATCATAAATGACAACATTCTTATGAAGAAAGTACAATTTACAGACATTTTTAAGGTTGTTTTCACAGAGAGACAGAATAATGTGTGTGTAACACTTCCACACTTCAAAATGTAATATCAACAGTGGCCAGAGGTAGCGCCAAAAAACAAAAATCAAACCAAACAAAGCGCAAATAAATGAACTGTTAAAGGGTAAACTAAATCTGTTCCAAATCATCATTATTTTGGGTGCAGTTCCTGTGGACCAGTAGCGGGCCGCAGACCGGCAGTTGGGGACCTCTTGTATAATGTATTCAATAATTTGAGGACTTTTATTTGCTTTGTTTTTAGCGCGAGCCTACTGAGTTCACAAACAACTTCTTATTCGATTGATGGGTGGCAAACGCATTACTGGCAGATAGGATTTGCTGATACTTGCAGAAACAGAAATCTCCCGTACCCCCTGAAGTGCTTTCATGTGCCCCTAAGGGTACACATACCCTCTTTTGAGAACCACTCTTCTAGATAGCATAAATTACTTTTAAAACAATGAATTATGATGCTATAATTTGTTGACTGCCTTGGTAGAGAAAGAGGAAGTAAAAGTCGTCCACAAAAAAGCCGTTTTTGTGACACAATGGTAGTTACCATTTGCAAGAGGCCAAATTTCTACGCTGAAATATTTACTCTAGCATAGGCTTTTATCTATGTTTCACAGTTTCTGGACGCTCTCGCCCGAAGACACAGCATACTTGATGTGCAGAGAATATTCCCTTTAGCCTGCAGCATGTCAGCCAAATCTCCCTGGAGTGAATACACAGAGTGGGAATTTACTCTGGACTGACAGATAAATGGATAGACAGCCAGTTGCTTAGTACAGGTGGAGCCCAACATTTGACCGCTCCGCTTTGATGCGGTCTTTACGACGCATTTTTTTCCCCTTTCTTTCCGTGCCGCTTCCTGCTGCATCGCTCTTGCAAGCTAAAACGCACAGGTGTGCGTGAAAGCCAGGCATGATCGGGTATCTTCAAAGCTTATCTGAATTTGCCTAGCCCATTTATAACAACTCAGCTAATACGTCTCCCGGGAGAGTCTGCGAGCTTGTATTACACTAGCTACAGGTAGTGCACGCTAGCCTATTCAGATGTGAGGTAAAAAAAAAAAAAAAGCCTTCAAATACTTGGCTACGGAACAAGCTAGACAGTACATGAGCTAGAACACACTTATTATCCGTATATGCAACAAATAAAATAAAGTATGGTTGCGATAGCAAAAAAATGGTTGTACCAGGAATATCAAAAAACAAAGATGTTTTTCTCGGCTTGTTGATTTTCTTAATAAACCATATATCAGGTGCATCTTATATGACTGTGTGCTTTATAATCTGGTGCGCTTTATAGTCCGGTGCACTTTATACAGTGCATACACGGTTTTAATTTTTGGGGGACGAAAAAATAAATTCAAATTAAAATTAAAAATTAAAACTTCATCGCCATGTACACGCTTCAATTTTTAACTCTGCATTTCAATTTGAAAAAAAAAAAAATTGGGAACCACTTCCTTAGAGGGGTGATGCACCTGAATCTACCGTATTTTTCGCACTATAAGGTGTACCTAAAAGCCTTTTAAAAATTTTTAAAAGTTGACAGTGCTTCTAATAATAAAATTTTAATTACATTTCATTAGAAATGACATGCTACGATGACCTTGAAAATGTCATATGGCACCTATTGCTGTTGTTTATGGATGGATCAGACTCTGTCATAGCTGCGTTTAGCACATTGCAAATTAGCCGCTAGCTAGCAGTGCTCAAATACTCCAAATAGGCTGGCATGATGACTGAAAACTTTGATGCCCGCAGCCCGACGCAGTTGCCGTTTCTACTGATCACACATTAACCAAACATGCTGTCTCAAAAGTTTTGTTTCAACCGACAAATGTGTCTTGTTGATCAAAAATTATGCTGAGAGTTTTGTCAAATATCTTACGTTTCTAGAGGAAAATTGTCTGCTGTTAGATGCAGGTCAAATATAAGTAACCACTCACAATCGAACAAAGCTTTACCGTTCTGCCATTTTGAAACAAGTGAGGCCACCCAAAAGCAGACAAGGGAGGCAAGTTTGACAGCAACTGAATAAAAGAGCTATTACCTAAAAACTGCAGATGGAGACAAAACAAATACAGCCAAGCCCCTAGAGTCATGACAGTTGTTTTGGTCGCAAAGCGGGGAAAATACCACAAAGAGGGGACGGAAAACACATGAAACATGAAAAAACATGGGAAAACTAATAAAAACGTATACAGGTTGTTCAATCATGGACATGTTTTCAATCAAGATTTGATTCCGGTTTTCTGCAGGATAGCCAAATACCGAAAATGTTTGTTAGCTGCAGCCCTTGACCAAAAACAAATATCCACGACAGTGGATGCGAATTCACTGGCTGGCTTCCAGAAGGATACACAATATTGGCAAAACCAAACCCTAAGATACACATTAAAGAGAGTCCTACCAAGCAAAGGGAATAGAGAACAAACGGGACTACCTCCCTCTACCGGGTCTGTTTTCCCAAGAGATGTCCAGCATCTTTCCCGATTTCCCCGATGTCATGAGAACACGGCAAGCGCTAAATCTTGATAAGACACGGGTTCCCTCTATTCCTCTCTGACAATACTTAAATTTGAGGAAAGAATGCTGATGAGGTATCCCACTGAGTAGGATCTGAGGAAGAGCCCGCCACAGACACCACCTGCTTACGTGGCATCGATGCCAAGCTCCCCGTCTTTTATCCTCGCATGCATTCCCCCCGTCGTCTGTTGTTACCCCTTTCAAGTCCTATCATAGATTTGCAGGAGGCTTGTGGTTTTCCCGTATTTTTCTATCTCTCGCGCCGATCTCTCGGCCCGTCTCTTTCCGTGTCCATCTGGTACTTTCTTGAGCTCTCTTCCTCTAGCCATTTCTCCTTTCCTCCCCTCCCCCCCTGTTTTTTTAGTGTCGACTTGCAATCAGACATCGGAGCCAACAATCAATGTCGTTTCATTCCGGTGAAGAAGAAAAAAAGAAATGGAATTCCAGCTGAGTGGAAGGCAGCAGGCGACGAACAAAGGCCTTCTGTGGCAATGGCTGTCCCTGTCCTTTCCTAACGCCAAAGCACACACCTCAGCCTGTCCAGGTCCCTATCACCTCCACACACACTGTCACCGACTTTGACCCTTTCGCCATTTACACAATGCCAAGCTGTACAAACAAGTTGACAAGAGCAGAGTTGATGCGGTAGAGGCGGGATACAGGTAGAACTGACAGATCGCTTTCAATGATGGTAGGAACATGGCACTGAATCTGAATAATCCGCGGGCTGGTCATATTTGGGCCGTTTGCTGTCCTGCCGCCACACTTTCAGCTGAAAAATGTTCAACTCGGGAGCCATGTTGTGACAACAGATGGCATGTCCCAACGTAGAGGGCAGCGGAAAAAAAAAAAAAGTGAATTGAACAAAAATCGCCTCTGTCCTTGTACGTACTATGTATTTAAAATCACGGGATGCAACGAATAATAATTTTGACAATCAATTACCATATATCCCCAAAATAAAGGCCTAAAGTACTTGGGTGCGTCATATAAATGGTAACTTAGAGATTTTTATTGTTAAATGGGTTGAATTGATTACTTTATGGAAGCGTCATGATTACTTCCACAATTCAATATAAACTCAAACGAAACGAACACAAATATAAATCTTTTATTAATAACCCAAAGTATATCACGGACCCCCGCAGTCTGGCAGCCGACCCTCGGGGACTCCGCAGACCCTACTTTGAGAACCACTGTTCTAAAGTACCCTTTATTACACATCCAAGCACATTTTTCATATGAGAAAAAGCAGCAACGACAAATAGAAACACAAACAAAACAGCAAGCAGAACGGCAAAAACATTTTACAATACTCCAGCGTAAAACGATTTCCATACATTTCTCCACACCCCCACAGCCCCCCTCCCCGACCCAGCCTCCTATCTGCCAGCTGCACGGGCCTCCCTCCGGCATCACCATGCCTGCATGTCTGGCCAGCTGTGGACATTCCCCGGGGCAAATGAGAAGTAGAAAGAAAAAAAAAAAAGAAGCCGGGGTGGCATTTGAGCGAAATGAAGTGGCCGGCCAGCTGTGAGAGCGCTTTTATTTTTTTGTCGTGCGGGGCGGATGGAAAAATGCTGTTCGTGTTAATTTTGCCGTTCGGTTTGACAAAACAACATATCTCCATCGGGAATATTCGCACCCTCCCCAAAACAGAATGGTGCCGCGTGGTGCAAAGCGAAAAAAAAAATCAAAGAATCTGTACACCAGCGAATAAACTCAGTGAGCGTAGCAATACCCGGCGGAATTATTAATGAATGCGCTGACATTTTCTTTTAATCAGTGTGCCCTGTTAGATGCTGTCCAGCACTGTGGGAGGTGTTTGAGTGCAGCCACAAAAAGCAAAGAAAAAAAAAAAAACGTGTTAACAGATAATGAAAAACATAATGCATCAGCATATGGAGGATTGCGCAAAGGACGACGGAAATAAGCCAGTGATCCCTAAGGGTGAATTCTGCCACGCTAGAGCCGCCCAGGAAGTCCAGCTAACATTAACACGCATTACATGCCAGGCCAGACATACAGCAGGACGCCCATCACATGCTGTTAGCATCTTTTATCTCTTACTTG
Source organism: Hippichthys cyanospilos (assembly GCF_059441005.1). Taxonomy (NCBI): domain Eukaryota; kingdom Metazoa; phylum Chordata; class Actinopteri; order Syngnathiformes; family Syngnathidae; genus Hippichthys; species Hippichthys cyanospilos. The sequence continues at coordinate 7,529,029 of NC_142377.1, read as the reverse complement.
CTAACATGAATTCATTATGGGCAGGATTGCAACGTATGGCTTTAGTAAATGCTCAATGGCTATTTGCTCATGAGACATACCCAGGATTTTTTTTCAGCGGGGTGGCCGGGGTGACGCGAGACCTCGTTGGGGCGTGGTTACGTGCTCGTGAGAATTGTATCGTGGCTGTATAGTAGCTACCACGTTCAGGGTTTCACAAAATGAAAATCACACGGTTCTAGAAGCCATTACCGCACTATTATAAGGCGAACCTTCTTCGAATGGCCTACTTTCAAACTGTTTTCACATAATAGAAGCTGCAGTAGTGGGTGGGCTTTCCTTATGCTTCCACTAGATGGAGCTGCGCTAAAGGGAATGTCAACAAAACAATCAGACAAGTCAGTCCAACTTTATTAATAGAAAATAAGTATTCTCACTGCTCCATCCGCTATCGTACTAGCTGAAAAATGGTGGAAAAAAATGACCTCTTGTTTGCATTAAAAGACTGTTGAGATCAATGCCAAGACCAATCAAGAGTTTAAAATAATTCAATATTAAACTTCAAAATTGGAGCATATATATCATCTTAATATTTGAAACAGGGTGTTGTAAATTTGTTAATTGTAAAAAATACATTTATAACTAAAATGCAGCGGGAAACATTTGAGAATTTACATGGCGATTACGTTATTTAATTTTTGTCATCCCTCAAAAATCAAAACTCACCGTTTATGCACTGTATAAGGTGCGCTGGATTATGAGGCGCATTTTTAGATTTTGAGAGAGTTCAAGGCTTTTAGGTGTGCCTTACAGTGCTGAAAATACGGTAGAATCAGGAAAAAGCTGGAACGAATGTAAAAAATAAAATAAAATTGCTGAGCTTATCATAATTCCACATATATAGGACGCACCTGTGTTGAAAACATACCCTTAATTTTAGGGTCAAATTCTGGTATTTTTTGTGTTTCTGATTTCTCAGGTCAGGGAATACCTTGCCAGTAAAATATTGAATGCGCTCCAAGCAGTTTTTAATTTTCTTTTCCGCACGACGTAATTCTTTTTGCCATAATTACCCATAGTTGCACACCATCTGTGTTCCACCAAGTTTATGATTAATACAATTAATGAACAAGTCAAATGAAATATCTTTCCGTGCACACAGTTCCGTTTTAGTAATATTCCTGCGTGTGAACAAGGATAGACTCGGACGTTGGTTTAGTCTGCTCACTTCTTTTGTTGAAAATAAAAACAAAACAACCCCAGCTCCTGTGACAGTCAGTGACAATCATCATTAACACTGATGCAGAAAGTAAAGACGCGAAAATAAAATACTTCAGAAGCTCAAGAAGAGGAAGAAAACAGCTTATTGAACCTAATGAACACTCAACGTAAAAATAGGACTTTTCCACCAAAATGGACTTTCATGTCAGTGGTTGCGATATGAAGATGATGATGACGGAAGTTCATTTTGTTTCAATAAATTTTCCTGCAACATTTGTTAGTATCTCTTGATTTTTTTCCTCACGTCTTGCAAATTCAGTTTAAACCTT